>NC_062527.1:18293734-18593734 GCF_022655615.1 Tachysurus fulvidraco
ACATCCAGCGCTAACTCGGGAAGTGGCATTAGCATGCTCATGCATTTTACATGATGGCCTGCGGCACTCGCAAATAGCTGTTGATTTTCATTTTTAATTCTCTCCTCTAATTTCCTCCTCCCTCTTTTCTCTCACTTGTAGGGTGACTTTGAAAAGGACAGTGACTCAAACAGACCAGGTGAGATTATCTATCAGTTTAACACTTCCTGCTTTATAGATAGAAATATGGTTATATATTTATATAACAGTAGCTGTAGTAACAGCTGTCAATCAGGCAATTAAGCCTGACCAACACGGTCAGATCAGTAGTGGTATTCTAGATTTATTTAAATCTTTTGTTTCTGTGAAATGTATGCACAAGCATGTGCTAAAATCCATCATCTTGTCATTGTTTATTAGGTGGTGTGAAGACATCTTCAGAGGAGAAGATGCCTCTCCCTCAGCTGCCTCTTCCCATGGGTCCCAACTTCCACACGCTGCCCTCTAAACCCAGCACCAAGAGCCACATACCACCCATGCCCGACTACTCCAGCCACACTCTGACCCTGCGCCGCGATAAAAGCCGTGTAGGCGAGCCACCCTGTTCCAAACCTGTCTACGTGTGCGACAGCGACATCTTCACACAGATGGACCCCGAGCTGGTGCGCGTCCCAACTGAAGGTGTATGTCCTGACGCAAGCGGCTACATGCTGATGCCTAACACAACATCCACGCTGCGGACCAAGCCCAAGGAAGACATTTCTTCTGCTAAATACAACATTAGCGTTGAGCAGCTCCCTCAGGCACGCATCATGCATCTGGGCAGCGGCTACGCCGAGCCTCAGGCTGCCTATGCTACCAAGCCGGTAACCTCCGACCGTGCCAGCGTGTCATATTCAGAGCGCGACTCGCCCCTTCAGAACGTGCACAATATTTCCAGCGAGAGTCATGTCACCAGTTTGCTAGGAGACACCTTCGACTCCATGAACTCTATGATGTCGAAGAGCGAGACCATCTCTACACTGTCCATGAGCTCACTGGAGGTCAGCGAGGGGGTGAGTGCAAATATATAGTTGCAGGAAAATATTGGTAGAAAAGTTTTAGAATACTTCTAGACGTTATATAAGGCTCACGTAAATGATGCAGCTTTTTAGTGTCCCTTAATACAGTTTCTTAATATAGGTTTAAAAATATATTTTGTACCAGCTGTCTCACAAATAACATTTGAATAAGAATGACTAATGTTTGTTCTTTCTTCCTTTTTCTTCTCTCGTTTTTTCCTCCGACTCCACAATGCAGAGGCAGAAATCTCGTTATGCTGAGCTCGACTTTGAGGTAATTACGTTTTCATATCTCACCTGCCTAAAAGCGCTATTATTATGCTTGGAAACATCTATGATGTTCTTAAGCAAACAAAGAATTTTGAGAAGATTTACAGCCTTCGGCATTTAAAAGATAATACATGAGATTATGGAATCTGAAGCCAAAAGTTAGACAAGATGAAATACAAAGCCACTTCAGAAAAAATGTCAATATGAAACTTTTTACTGTTCGTTCTAACGTTATTCATTCTGTCTCGTGCTTCATGTAGAAGATCATGCACACACGAAAGCGCCACCAGAACATGTTCCAGGACCTCAACAGGAAATTACATCATGCTGAGAAGGACAGAGAATCACCCGCTTCTGACAGCAAGGTAAGACGGCAACAACATCCTAATAAATCCCGATAAATATGATCCATCTGAATCGAAGAGCTGAGATTTAGAGCAGCCATCTGGGATTTTACTCACATCTCAATTTCCCACCTTTGTTCTCTTTCATCCTAATTTGCTCTTGCACAGAAGGAGAGATAGTGGATGGGGGCGGGGTGGGGTCGGTGGGGGTGTTGGGTGTCAGATGTGTTAAAAGAACATGCCTGAATTAGAAATCCTGAGACCTCGGTTTACTTTCTTATCTTTTTTCCAAAAACGTGTGAAAGTCAGGTTGGGTAAAATCTTTTCTCTTTGTTTTTCCTTGTGCAGTCTGTGAGGTGGAGCGTGTCTTCGGCGGGAAGCGACAAAACAAGCCACAGCGTAAGTGTCTCTTCAGACGTTTTTTTAGGGAATAGGGAAATTCTTTAAGGATAAAGATAATGTTTATTCAGTTTGTTATGTCTCTTAACACGGTTTGTACTGTTAAATCTAATGGAGGGATAACCCTAGAACCCTAACCCTAATATTTGAATAAGGGGAGTAATTTATTTCCATATTATATGATAAGGAAACATTTTCTAACCTTTAACAGGGGCCATAAAAAAAATACTATATGAGGGAGGGAGAACATGGTGAACTTTTGAGATTGGTGTCTTAACTCGTCCTAATCCTATCACATATTTTCTCCTCCAGGATAAACAACAAGCATTGGGAGAGCGTTCATGGGAAACCATGCCACGATCGCAGGCATCACCACCATCGTGGGTGAGAAAGGAGCTTGAGCCTTTGGCAGCATCACCATTAGAGATGCCCTCTGTGGAGTGGGAGAAGCCTGGCACTGCCATCCCTCTGGTAGGCCAGGACATCATCGACCTGCAGACGGAAGTGTGAAGCTCTTACCAAAAGAAAATTGTGTTTACCCTGGCTACATTTGGTTTGGAGAAGAAGACGGAGAAGGCGGAATCAGAAGGGAAAATTGGGAGGTCAAGAAAGATAAATAGAATGTAGGGGTGGAGAGAGAACCAAAAACCATGTCCTGATATCCAAAGACTTAAGGAGGGGAATTAATGAAATGAATGAGAAAGCTTCCATAGTTTGGGATTTATGTAGCTTCAAATAATGATAATTACCATGAAGGAGAAACAGGGTGAATAGATAAATAGATGGATCTGATGGTGTGGCTTTGGTTCTCCTCGGGGCACAGTAAGGTTCTCGTTTTTTTCCGCCAAGAGCTTCTCACGTAACTCTTCCGTCTGGTCCAGGAGAGGTGTGGTCTTCATGCCTGTGCCTTTTGTTCAGTTTTCGTTCGACTTCAGTATGGAAAGGGCGACCGGTTGCTCGGCTCTTTGAGCCTGACCTCTTCCAGTGTCTCTGCTCTCACCATTAGAGAAGGACTGGCACAGAGTGACTTCCCAGCAGCCTGTTGGCTGTTTTTCACCCTGAGGTGAACGGACGCATGTTGCCAACTGTCTGCGCTGTGGTTATTGTTATTTTTTTATCGCTTATGCGTAGCGCTGCTTCTCCAGAGCTTATTACAGACTCTTCCAGTGAACTCTATTCAGAGTCTGATTAATAGCATAACCTTCCTGGACTCAAGGCTTGAATAGGACTGTCAGAGCTGAACATTTTTGAACATTATTTTTTATTGTTTAAATTGTCATTGTTATTATCGAATATTGTCACAAATACATTATAGAGAAAAGATTTATATTTATACTTTTTTTTTCTTGTAATTTGATTTGTTTGAATTTGTCTTCATTACCTTCAACTATGGAGTTTCAACCTTCAACTATGGAGTTTCCAAGTTCAAAATAAAAACATCCCACTGTTTTCCAAGACCAACACGAGGAACATTAGGAGAGTGCAAGTGAAGGTGTGGCTTCACAGAGATGCTACACCTGGAGCAAGCCCAGTGCACATTCTGGGTACCAAAGACTCGGTGTCAGCAGCATTTGGACACAAAAAGGATTATCTCACTATCCGTTTTTCATCCATTTCCATTTGCCAGCTCTTTCTACAGCCTTGTGGTCTTGACAACAAGGAAAAAGATTTCTAACCTCAAAGACCCTAGTACTGGGCCTTGAGGCACCCCAACTCCAGCAGAACTTCCGCAGTACCAGCTGTAGAGGCTGAACAGACTCTCATATTGTGCAGAGAGAGAGTGAACAATAAAAGTGCAATACGAAGATGGACGCTTGTTGCTCAAGAAAAGGGTTATGTCAGACCCATGAAAGATTTTTATTATTTTTGGAATTTTGTACCATGTTTATAGAGCATATAGAGACATTTATGATAATACTGTCTCAGGACTGTATTAGCAACTATCAGATACTTTCTCCATACATTTTATTTGATGGATGAAAGCACATGACTTTGAGTCTTGTGATTAATATTTGGGAGATAAAAATAGAAATTATATATGAAGAATAATAGACTATAGAGTATGTTTCAGGTACATACCCCTGTTTTCTAAATGATTCCCCAGATTATTAAATGACAAAACACTGATCCCCTGTATTGTCCTGTGTTTTGAAATCCTGTAACCCTGTGTGTCAATAACCTTCCCTCCTGTTGCAGTCTTAGACACTTTGGGTTTTCAAAGTCCTAATTGTTTGTGTCTTTTACATTTCTATGTCATTATTTTTTCATCGTTTTCAATTGTACAGTTTTCAGAGCACAAAATGAATATGTCTGATTTCTAATAAAAAAAAAATCTACATTATCAATTGAAATTGCTTTTCAATTCATTTTCAAATAGAAGTCTTAACTTTGATGCATGAGATTAACAGTAGATGTATACAATTTTAGGTCATTTCTTAAATTAGCCACAAATATATTGATTGCACCTTAATGTAAAACTTAAAGGGTAACTGAAAAGAATTACTTACAGAGAATCGAGAGAATATTCATTGAAGTCAATGCTCCTCTGGGCAGGAAAGAGAATCATTTAAATAGTTATCGAGTTCCGTGATATATGGAATACAAATTCATGGTTAATTGTATCCTAAAACCAATAACATAGATGTTATGATAGGACAACATATACTGTACTTCTTTACTGGGTTGTTGTCATCAGTAAATCAAGGAAAATAGAAAAGGTGCTCATAATCCCTGAGACAGGAGAATGGCAGGAGCAGGATTGGTGAGGAGTTTCTAAACATTTTGATGGGCATAAAAAGCATTCAACCTCAAAGCAAAGTTTATAGACCTTAAAATATGGGCATGAGATGATGAACGTTTGGACAGGAGCAGCAAGTTTGTAGACCTCAGGACAACATCAAGCGAAGCGCTTGTAAACCTCAGGATGGCACAAAAATTGTAGACCTCTGATTGAACCATGAAGCTTTCGGACTGGTGTAGAAGCTTACAGACCTCAAGAAGAGCACAGGAGCATGTAAATGTCATGATGAATGCAGGAGACTGGCAAACTTGTAGAATTCTTGACAAACCAGGAGGCTATAGACCCAACAAAATGACTGTAGACCTGAATATAGAACCAGTAACCTTTACACCTCAGGATGGATGAGAGCTGGTAGTCCTCAAGATGGATTAAGGAGGTTGTAAAAGGAGCAGGAGCTAATAGATTATCAGGAGAAAACAAGAAATTTGTATACTCCAGTATAGGACTAGGGAATTATAGACTTCAGGACAGGAACAGGACATATTAAACCTCAGGACATTCAAAGGAGTCTATAAACCTCAGCAAGAGACAGAAGCTTGAAGATTTGTAGATCCCAGAAAGAGGCAAGAGCTTATCGACTTCAGAAAGGTACATGAGTTAATATTGTATACCTCATGAAGGAGTGTGTAATATCCCAAACCACTACACTGTCTCTCAGATACCAGAGGAAGCCCTCGACCAAATACTGAACCCTTTCCGGGTTCTGTCTCTTCCAGGTTGTACAGACATTGAAGCGGTGTCTTAATTTTGCCTTCTTTGTGAAGTAACATTCCCTCATGTTACATACCAAACCATTTGACTTGACTAGTTTTCATGTGTATGACCTTGCTTGTATTTCTCTCAACTTTGATTCTCTCTCTGGTTTTATGTTTTTACAGTTCTGACCTTTTCACCTGTTCTTTGACTTTTGGGTACAGTTTTTGCATACAGTTTTTGGATTTGTTGTCTGTGAATTTTTTTACTGCAATAAAATCTATATATGGATATAAGATCCTCTGTTTCGGGGTGTACATTACAGGATGAAAGTTTGTAGACCTCATGAATGGCCAGGAGCTTGTAGTCTCCAGGAAGGGCAAAGGTTGCAGACCTCTGGATGAAAGAAGAAGTTTATAGACAACAGGTTGGCATTTGGGCCTAGGGACAGCTAGCCCAATTCTTGAGGTATGACTAGAAGGATAAAATTCAGTAACAAAATGAATTAGTTCAGTGCACAGACATACTGTAAATGGCCTACATGGAAAATATATTTCAAAACTTCCAGCATTTTATTAATCCTGCAGACTACAGAGAAACTCAGCTGAGCAGTCGGACAAGCTGTTCTGTTCACATTTACAGACTTATTGAACCACAACTCAATAAATGAGTACACTATAAGTAATATTTATCTCTGAGTGATTTTACAAACAAGGTTCATCCTGCTTCTATTTCTTTGCACTGACTTATTTGTCTCTTATAGGAAAGACGGGACATAAATAGGCCTCTTATAGTTCTCGGAAGACAACAACAGCAACAAAATTGAGGCATTTAACGCCCCCATAATAATCTTGTTTAATAGCAAATATTGTAACAACACAAAATTAGAACCAAAACATCAATGTCCAGGATGTAATCTAGGCAGTAGAACCTGTGGAGAGCAGAAAACAAACACATTATGTCTAGCCCAAGGCTTATTTTTGATTTGTTTACAAGGCATCGTTATCTTTTTGATATCTACACCATTTAAAAACTTGCTACCAATTACACAGAACCCCCATTTCTGATATTGGTACATTTGTGATGCCCTCTAGCTTTACCTTTTCCATAATGTTGTTTTAATTTAAAATAATTTTAATTTAAAATAATGCATTTTCACATTATGGGTGGAAAGGGTGGAAGACTTGAAATGGAGTATAATGTGTATAGGGCAAAGAAAGCTGTTCAAAATAAATGATTAAAATAAATAATGATTAAAATAATCTGAATAAAAAATGCATTACTTATCTAATAACATACTCGTAGACTTTCTAAATCATTGCATTAACTGATTATCAATTAAAATATTTTTGAAGAGATGCTACTGTAAATCGTATAATGTGGCAAGTTCTTTTCCTGAAATCTTAAGCTTCCTGTTTTTCACCTTTTTCCTAAATTTGCCATCTTGTTAAAAACAAAGGGTAACATGCTGATTTTTTAAACATCAAAAATTAAACTTCGGCTAAATAAGCTAGCTAACTCTACCACCTCCTACTATAAATCATAATGTAGCTAATCACAGTGTACAATGCCAGCAATTAGCAAAAAAAAAAAAAAAAAGGCACTAAGGCACTAAGAATTATGTTCAAAATATTTCAGCCCAGATTACCTTGTTTTCAGATTTACGTATAATTATTGCAATTTTGTAACTCCTGTTTGTTATTACCGATGATTAGTGCACAGCTATTTTCTGTATTTTTCTAGAGAAAAAAGACACAATGATGTTAGTTATGCAACTCACATATGAGTCAGCGACTCACATAAAACTAATCGGCATCATCTAAAGAATCCCCTGATTGATTTAACCTTTAACTATGTGCAGTAATCCAGCTATGATTATCAAACCTGAATATGCAAACATTACATTGGTTTCTATTAAGTTAGGTGTGATTTTGACATCATCTGTGATATAGGGAAACGGCAGATGTCTGTAATAAGGTGTATTATAGTCTTTTGGTCTGTATGCATGAGTATATGATGCATTCATTTTATTCGGACTTAAACCAAAATCTTTCACTTTTTGATGTTTCCTCTGTGGGGCTTTTTTCTAACAGCCCCAGTTTATCTGAATTGATCCAAGAACAAAGTTTTTAGGTTGGAGTTTTAGTTTATGTTTTATTTGAGAATAAATGGCAACGGATGCATTATAAAACTTTTGCTAATGTTCTTTTTTTTCTTTATTTATTTCTTTGTATATTTTGCTAATAAACAAATTCACGATGAATGAAATTCTTTAAGTTAATGGAATTTTCCCATCTTCACCAGTTTTCCCAGAGGAAATAAATGTTATTAAAACTATATTTGGCCTTTCCAATGTAACAAATGCACTTCAATTACAATGGCTAATGTGGCATCTGCTGGCTCTATGCTTATGTGTATTCTCTGCCTTGAATACTCTAAAAATGCATGTTTATGTAACAGAAGCAAAAAAGATATGAGATACAAAAGAAATAAGTCTTTTTTTTTTTTTGAATGAACAATGAGCATACATTGTAAGTTATACAACTGTTTCCAATCACTCACACACACTTTCGGCCTGAACCACATTGTTCTGTATTTGCTGTTTCCCTTCTGTCCTGATTTCCCTAAGCCTTTGTTCTTGTGTATGTGTATTCTTTCCAGTTCAATACAAGTCCTAAAATAAACCCTGAAATAAGTTTTAATGCTTTTAAGGCTTTTTTTGAATGAGATTTTGTCTAAATGCCTGAAATGTTAATAAGGATAAAAGATAAAATAAAAATAGGGATTAAAGATATATTTTTTTAATTTTACTGTACAAAAAACAACAATTGGCTAAATATTCCAATAGAGGTTGTCAAGGACATTAAACATCACTATACCAAACAGGAAAATCATCGAATATAGCCTAATTGTGTAAGTTCTACCTCAAACGGTTCATTCATTCAGATTCAGAGTGGATCCTTATCGGGGGACATGGTTTTAAACAGGGATTGAAACTGAGAGATTGAGTTGAAGAATTGTGGCAATGATAATGTCATGTAACCGTGTTGTAGTTTGATTAAAGCCAAACTTCATCCTATTAATATTGCTCATTGTATTTTTACGCTTCCGATTGTGAAGATTGTCTCAAAGATCAATGCCTTTGATCACTGCACAGTACTTTTGACTGACGTTCTCTTCTGGGTTGGAAAGCCAAAATACATTGTCCTTGTAGCACTCTGATCGCCTGTTTATTTACTCTGAGATTGCCTTACATTTTGCCCTGTTTGTTGAACTGTCATTAAAACCATCAAGTGCATCTTTCTCAGTGTTTTTCATGTGACAACAGCAAAAAATTACAAAGAAACAGAGCAAATACTATAAACATACAGTATATCTAGTCCAAAAAACAAGCAAATAGAATTGAAGGCAAGACTTCACAAAGAATGAATGAACAACCTCAGATAATATAGTTAATGTTATGGCTTTTTTATTGTTTCTCTTAGCTATAACAGATGCTGTAATGCTTACACAGCAGTACTCTCTTATTTTGTGGGTTTACTTTAATTCGGTAGCTCAATTGGCTTGCAGTGTGTGATTACTGTAGGTCTTCTCATCTTTACAGTAGCATGCTGCAGCCAAACGCTTTTGCATCTCAGAACAAACATCTGCGGGCTGCATTTTTGAACTATATGGACTCTAAAGCAAGAAATACACTCAACTTTCTATAACAAATCTAATTGAAACCATATTAGACATGAGTAAACCTAAACCTGGACTAATTTAACAGGAAAGTGAGGGACATAGTTAAATAAACTACATATTTATTTGTAAAGCATAATAAAAGGCAATAAGGTATAGTATTAACCAAGGAACAAACAATGAAAAAGAAGGATGGATCTCAGAAAGTGCCATACTTTATGTTGCCATGGTTACACAGCATTCACAGTATGTAAATTCAAAGAGCTCCATGTCCACTTTTCACAAGGGTGTGTAAGAAGTAGACTTTGTGTGCAGTTAATGGTACTTAACCGAAGAAAAGGTACTTTGACATGTGTACAGGTATGGTTATGAAAATTCTTCTTTTACACAAAGGGACTAATTGAAAGTGACTTTGTATCCATGTCGAGTGTTAGTTCAATTGGTTCAACTGGCACAAAAGTCAACTGATTTTTCATTGAGTTCAGGGATGTTGAACGCACACCTGTTCCTTTCGCAACAAATCAGCAACGTTAATGTCCCTTAATTCTACCTAAAGGGACCTAATCCTACCATTCCTGTAAAATTATTTTCCAAAAACAGTGAGAAGCCCATTCCTACTGATTAATGATTCTTTTGGTTTGTTGTGAATGGATTTATTTCGTCTCCTGTTCAATATTAGATGAGATAAGAAACTGTCATTGTTAAGACCATCTTTTGGACATATACAGAATATGAAAGTCATGAGAAAGTCCACATGCTATTTGGTATTCAAATTAAATCTACTGTAAGTCTCGTCTTGAGGGTTTTTTTATAATGCGGAAATTTCCTAGAACTTTTGTTAATCATACTCTGAATGGAACAAAGCAATGAAAAAAAAAGTAAATGTTGATGGTGCTTTAGGTATTTAGGTATATCAGGATATTTTCCGTAATCATTACCAAATACATAAAGCACCATCAACATTTACTTTTTTTTCATTGCTTTGTTCCATTCAGAGTATGATTACTAAAAGTTCTAGGAAATTTCCGCATTATAAAAAACCCCTCAAGACGAGATGTCAGCAACACATTAAATGTCAGCAACACACATTAATGGAACACCTAAGGCCCAGTTTCAACTCCTTTCATGTATTGCTAAAACAGTGAAACTTGAGTGCCAGCACGGCCAGAGAAAATTGAGGAGTCCAGTCATTTCCTCACTTCAGAAAATCAGAAAGTACATGTTTTTATTTCATTTTGCATGGCAGGCTGAATAGGAGCACTCAAGCCGCCGTGGTTGGGCTTTTTTGTCTCACTGGCTCTGATTGAGGGAAACTAATTGCACTGTTTGAAAAGTACCTCTCATGTAATCCTTCATCTATGAATGATAAAGTGTCTCCGGCCCTGGATTACAGCTGTGCATGTGCGTCATCAGCAAATGCCAATGGTCCCCAGAGCGCAATTCCTCTGTGGGGGCTGAGCATTTGCACCACTCACATACCCTGAGAGTTGGCCTGTAGAGCAAAGGTGAGTGTGTGAAAGTGTTTGTGTGTGAATGGCTAGGGAAATGGTAATCACCAGTTATAGCTTTTAACAATGGATTGTTATTCATACAGAAACAGGATGATAGAACATACAACATTCATTCTTTTTTTTTGTCATCCCCACTAAATGCTTTATCCTAGTTATGATGGTGGGGGATCTATAGCCTATCGTAGGAACATTGAACACAAGGCAGGAATTCTCCCTGGATGAGACGCCATTCACATGCTTGTCAGAACAGTCCGGTTTTCAGTGTGGTCATAGGTTTGGCTATGACATGATGTAATGTTAGCAAGTAAAACAACAATGTAGAGAGGAAAACAATTTCTGTTTAGTATTAAAGGAAGAATAAATGTTTAAAAGAATAAATACTATATTACATGCACATTAACAAGGCATCCTATTTCCCTATTGTTGTTTTGTTTTCTTTCATATCCTAACGTATCTGTACTCGAATTTCTTCATTCTACCTTCATTGAGGGTTAAGGGCCTTGCTCAGGGGCCCAGCAGTTGCAGCTTGGTGGACTTTGAATTCAAACTCATTACCTTCCAGTCAGTAGTCCACCATTAGACTTAACCACTAGGCTACCACATCCCTGACACATCCCTGTTTAAGAGATTACAGAATATACACTTTTCATTGTAGGACAAACTCAAAACACTTTTTCTCATCTCTATGGACCTAAAAATGTTTATGTGTAGTTTAACTAAGAAACAAAGCCTCCATCCTTCTATCTACATTCTGAACCGCGTGTCCTCTAAAGCAGTGGTCCCTAAACCTTTTTTCGCCGCGGACCGGTCAATGTTTGATCATTTTACCGCGGCCCACTGGGGAAGGGGGGTGGTGGCTATACAATTAAATTAAAATTAATAATTTTAATTTAATTGTATTTAATCATGCCTTTTTAACTCACTAGAACGCTAAATCAATGAGAACCCTGAGCTTGTTTCTTTGCAACGAGACGGTTCCATATGGGGTAATAGGAGACAATGACACCCGAAGTGTGTTGCTTATGTCCAGTTTATTCTGTTGTTTTGTTTTGGTTGCCATCACTGCAGAAAACCCCGCTTCACACAGATAGCATGTCGGAAATGGCAATTGGGATTTAAGTGCTGTGGTGACAATCTCAGGGTATTCCGCCATGACTTTAATCCACCGGCAGAGTTTCTAACTTTCTAACGACGTCTTTCGTGCTCATTTTTGCTAATTTGTGGGTTAAATTTGAGCAAACACAATATACACGTACACCAAGCACTGTTAAACATGAGAAAGTACCGGTGAACAGAGAGACGAGCGATACACACCTTCTCTCTCCACCAAAGCTATAACACCACTGCCGCTTGCAGCCGCTCAGCTCCAGATGTCACCTAAACCTGGCCCGATATCATGATATTTTGCGCATGCGCGGTATTGGTGCGTCTTTAGGTGACGTCTCTCAGCTCCCGGTTAACCTCTCGTCCATGGAAAGTCACACAAACCCGAGAGAAATACACCACAGTAAATAAAATGGAAATAATTTAATGTTCCTTGGGCGGCCCGGTACCATTTGGTCCATGGACCGGTACCGGTCCGTTGCCCAGAGGTTGGGGACCACTGCTCTAATGTACATTAATTGGAGTTTATGCCAGGGTACTTGGGGTGAAAGGTGGGGCCACCTTAATCGGGTGCCAAGCCACCACAGGGCACAATCACACACACACTCACAAACTATCAACAATTTAGAACTAACAATCAGTAAGTGATAATGCATGTCTTTGGACTTTGGACTCAAACCCCAAACCCCGAAGGTTGAGGAAAAGAAAAAAAACAACTTCTTACTAACCCCCCAACTCACCTTTGTAAAACAAAACATTCTCAAATTGTATATTTATAACTAAAAATATTAATTTTTAACCATTAAAACTTGTGGGGCAGTGGGGGCTCATTTGTTTAAGGCTTTGGGTTCGTGATTGGGGTTCAAGCCCAGGACTGCGAAACTGCCACTGTTGGGCCCTTGAGCAAGGCCCTTATCCCTCCCTACTCCAGGGGCACTGTTTCATAGCTGCCCCTGCACCCTGACACCACCCTTTTCAGTTGGGCTATGTAAAGTAAAGAATTCCAATGTGCTGTAATATATGTGGTGATAATAAAGGCTTCCATGCCCCCCGAACTGATAACTGATAAGAATTTTATGGAACTGAAATTTCACAAATTGTGGAATTTTGCCTCATTAAAGCATTAATTTTTCAGCAGTTTTTCCAAGCAACATTAACTTTCCAGAGAGTTCAAACACATCTCAAGGCAGCATTAGGTGGAACGGATTGGTCTGTCCATTATCCTGACCTTTATTGGATAATGCTTTTGTAAGAGCATTTGAACTTAAAGGTTAGACATAGAAGTGTCCAAACAGCCCCACAAACCACCATGATGTCCTTCAGAGGAGAGACAGCGGAGCGTGTCTGGGCAAAGTGTCTCATTTGTTCAGGCTCGGGTTACTAATGGACTTATAGTTACTTATAATTACATTCATTTTTTCAGTAAGTGGGTTGTACTGTCCAGAGATGTGATGGATATGGAGTCTATCCAATACACAATTTAGAGAGCCAGTTCACCATATACTCATATTGTATATACTTATTTCTTTACTTAGCTGGTGGTTTGGCTGCCTGTATCACTGCAAATCAATACCAAGTTCTTCTGACTGATCACAGTTATCCTGTGAGAAAAGATTTCTATCTAATGGGTGTTGTTTCTTCCTGGATGGTTTTCCTCAAGAGACAACGGTTCAGATGCAGGTTTTTATTGAGTTGTTGCTGAAGGTTGGTGGCTCAAGCACCTGCACTGCCAAGCTGCCATTGTTAGGCCCTTGATCAGGACCTAAACTTTCTCTGCTTTAACAATGCTGTATCATGTCTGACTGTCTGACTTCCTAAGCAGGGAATTGTGAAAAAAAGGTACTTCAGTGTGCAGTATTGTATATGTGACAAATAAAGGATTCTTCTACTTCATTCCAATCAAGCAGGAGACACATCTGGTTAATCGGGTTAATAGACTCTGTTCTTGATGGAATGACAAAATGTCCCCACACCCACCCTTTCTGGACATGACTGCTCACCCATTCTCTATACTATGCCCTTCACACTCATCAGATCTTAACCTAAATGAACACATATGGGAGATTTTTGACTGATAGACAGTGACAGACTGTTGATTGCTCCCAGCAGCTTTGTAATATCTATACCAAGATATTCTGGTTCGATGACACCTTACAAACCTTATGCTTTGCTTTAATTTTCATCCATCTGTGCATATATAATCACCCAGGGAACACACAACATCCAGCTCCTCTACAGGGAAAAAAGTGTTACTATGGAAACAGGGAAATGGGTGCAGCACCCATCCAAGGTGCTGCTGAGGTATTAGACATGGGGTGACTAAGGTAAAAGAATGAACAAGGCTTTTGAAAAAATAATTACAAAAAAGGATTAAATGTAGACAATATAAACAATATATATCCAATGTAACACCCAAAAGACCTGGGATGAAATATATCATATCATATCATATCATATCATATCATATCATATCATATCATATCATATCATATCATATCATAAATACATACAGTGTTGTTTGAAAGTTTGTGAAACCTTTAGAAATTTCTAGATTTCTACATAAATATGACCCAAAACAGACAAAGTGAACCCAATCAAACAGATCAGACAAATATATTATACTTGATTTTTTTTTTATTCAGGAAAATGGTCCAATATTATATATCTGTGATAGACAAAAGTATGTGAACCTCTAGGATTAGTTTTTAATTTTACGGTCAAATTAAAGTCCATCTGATTTCAGTCCATGAGATGACAATCAGGTCTCCATGAGTGTCCTGTTCATGGTGTGTGTTTGTAGAAGAGGATCATTGCAAAAACAATGGAGATTACTGAGAAAAAGTGTTATTGTTGCTCATCAGGCTGGAAAAGGTCCTTCTCTTAAGTGTTTGGACTAATATATATATATATATATATATATATATATATATATATATATATATATATATATATATATATATGGACTCAGTTAAATAGAGTCTATACAAATAGATGAAATTTAAGAGTGTTGGTACATTCACAAAAGTGGTCAACCAACAAAGATCAATCCAAAAGCAAGACATGTCTGTTGGGTCAGAAAGGAACCCAGAGTTACTTCTAAGCAACTTAAAGCCTCTTTCATTTTGGCTTATGTTAATGTTAATGAGTCTGCCATCAGGTGAACACTGAACAGCTTTGGTGTGCTAGGCAGAGTAAGCCGCTACTCTCCAAAAAGAACATTGCTAGCCCATGAAGATCATGTGGACAAGCCAGAGGACTATTGAAAAAAAAAAGATTCACAAACTTTCAAGCGACACTGTACATACCATACACATTTTATTATACTTTTATGATAATAACAAAGATATTCATTATACAGTATACCTCTGGTCCTCTAATTTGATGGGACGTGCAGTGTTCCATGAGATTTCACTATTTGTATCACTCCACTTATCTGTGTTCGCCACATAAATTTCAAATACAATCAATAGTATTTTCCACAGAAACAGTTGCTACAGTAGTGTTAGTGACATAATGTGTACATATGACAAATCATACATGTTTTTCAGAAATATAACTAGAATAAGGAGCCACTCTCAGTGCTGGTCCCAAGCCTGTATAAAACGAGAGGGTTGCTTCAGGAAGGGTATCCGGTGTAAAACCGGTGGAAAATCAAATATGCAGATCAGATGAACAATAACAACAACATAACTAGAGGAAGACACCTATGTATGACTTGATGAAGTTAGTGACATTTACACATTTACTTACTGACTTTGTGGCATGTTGCGTGTCCCATTAATAGTTTTGTATCATTTTTAGAGAATTGATAAACAAGGCATCGCATTCTAGCCAAAGCAACGTGATCACGTGCTTGTGAGTTTAACATTGCTATAACTTTTGCAAACCACAAGATGCCACTGTTTTTGATAGTAGTAGTTTTCAATAGATTAGATCCCAGCAAATCAGTGACAAGCCTCAAAGCTTCTCAAGCCTTGGTCCTCCCATTACTATGACATGGTCAAAATACCAGTAATGAGATGTAGCGTCAAAACCAGAAGACAAGTTGAGATGAACCTGAGATAAAGTTGAGACAGAACAACTACCCAAGGAAACAACAGCTCCGAACTTCCAAGGTAGAAAGCACAAATTGCAAGGCATCACAATGTGTCTATGAGTCTGTTGCCATGTCCCAAACAAAAGTATGTTGTAACATGTAGTAGAGTGCATAATTTTAGTGCATAGTCTAATGAATTGAATTGGAACTCGTTGTGATTTGTCACCGAATACTAAAAGAATCAGTGTTTTTAAATGAATCATTCTAGCTCAATTCTATGACTCATATTTTTTGTTCACATCCCGTCCGTGTAAAACATATTGACAGCTTTTCACAGACTTCATGTCATTGGTTGGACATATTGAACAAATATGCACCTTAATATGAGACTTAGTGTTGAGACTAAATGAGACTGAAGGAAGTAAATGAACGATATGAACAAACTAAGACTTGACATTCAAGAAATAACAGAACGAATGAGCACTTTGAAGATGTTTGTATCTGTGCAAAAAGCAGAAGAATTAAAAGCAGGCTGTGAAGGTAAATATAACTGGTTGGATGTACTGAACATATCTGCATCTTACTTTGTGTCTGAACAAGAGTGGTAGACCTACTGATTCTAAACAAACTCAAAATTGTTGTTTTGTGAACAAAGTGAACAAAGTGGGTGAATGACTGAGGATCTGCTGACTCAGCATCTGTTGATGTTCTTTGTTCAGTTGAATAAAATGCAGAGCAATTTGGATGAGAGGAACAGTATTTTTCAGTACTGTGTTTTTCATATTATAGACCACTATACCTGAAGTTGCCTTTTTTGTTTACTATTGTATCATTGAAAAATAC
Organism: Tachysurus fulvidraco; assembly: GCF_022655615.1. Lineage (NCBI taxonomy): Eukaryota > Metazoa > Chordata > Actinopteri > Siluriformes > Bagridae > Tachysurus > Tachysurus fulvidraco. The sequence continues at coordinate 18,310,456 of NC_062527.1, forward strand.
TCATTTACTACACACATGCAAAACCACTCTCTCAAAATGAGCCTGCAATGATTGGCTGTCTTTCGAGAAAATAATCTGTGTCTTGCAAACTTGCTGTTTTTAAACGATTGTACTAAATGAATGCGATAAAGACTTACTATCAATAATATCTGTATTGCTTCATGAAGTAATTTACATGAAAAGAATCGGTGAATTAAATTCAGTGAACTGATCGTTTTGGTGAACCAATACTGAATCAATGAGATGAATCAAAATTTCTACCTTTTAAAATGAGGCAGGAAATGAATTTTAAGAAATCATTTAAATTTCAGGGTAGGGTGCCCTCTAGGGACCTGGAGCAGATATACCCAGGGGAGGTGCAGTACAGTACAGTATTATTGGAAAATAATCAGTAACAGTAACACATTTTTGTTACACATTTGGGCTGCATCATAACATCCCATTATCAGTTATTTTCCCAAAGCTTCACACTACATTGTGTTTTTTGCTTTACCTTTGTGCCTGTGATGATGAATGGGCATTTTTCGCAGGCAGGTCATGCACATGCATTATGAGTGCATTTATCAGTTTTGTGTCTTATAGCTGCACCTTCCATTGACTAAAAATGGAGATTTGCCTTTTTACATTCAGCAGATATTGTTGTGCAAAATTGTGAGCATTCAGCACACTTGTATGGGTTTGTAAAGAAACCGCTGGCTCTCAGACGCACTCAGTAACCTCACCTTTTCATTGCACTGCTGCCAGCGGTTGCCAGGAGACCATTTCCAATGGCAACTGCCGAAGTGGAACACCAAGAGCAGTGGAGGGAGAAAAGGAGGACACAGCCAACCGGAAGCCCATATAAGAGCGTGGAAGCACTTTAGAGTTCTGCACAACTGGAGGTTGTGTTTCTTAACTTTAGCTGTTCAGCACACATACTTCATGTGCAATACAGTAAATCATACATTATGCAACAGACCAAATTCGCCTCGGCTAAATTACATCTAGTTACTACGACCTTTTGTGACCTTGCACTTCCATTCTACTTCTTGATGACTAACCGACATCCTAAAAAGCAGAAACGGTAAAAGCACCCTTCTTACATCATTTCTCTACATTTATAGCTCTGCCCTAACCTACTGTATTATTTGCTTGTTTAATGTCACAGCTAGCAGATTTCAAAGGCACTTCAATCCAGGAACCCTATCAAACATTATGTTTTCATGATTATAATTAATATGCATTTCTGTTGCAGTGCTAATGTGGACCTCTCCTGAAAACGAATCGTTTTTACCTCCATGTTTTATCTTCGTGAGTCATTGCTTTCCACAATCCACTTTCATCAGGACTCGGCAGGGCATCGTTTCGCTCATTATACCTACTGTGCCAGAATGAAACTTGAATGCCTTTTTTTTTTAAATGCACAGTCTTGAATTAACATTTATGCTGGTTACATAAGTGTGTGTTTAAATTTTTTTGCTGACTGAAAACATTTTACGTGCACAGGAAAGTTTGGTAGGTTTGTGAAAGTGTTTTTCCTTGTACCTCGTTGCAAGCTAGAAAACTGCCCAGGACGGGGCTTTGTGTCAAGAGTTTTATTGAGTAGATGATAAAATGATAAACTAACAGAAATAAAACACTACAAATGTTGGAAAAAAAAAAGAAAAAAAAACAGTAGAAAAGTAACAAGCATGCCCAGGGTTGCCAGATTTGTAGGGTTTATTGGGCAGTTTGGAAAAAAGGAAGTCTGTGATTAGAAAACGTTTTTTGGGAATGTTTTGAAGAAGTTTCCATCATGGTGAACTACATCATGGTGTACTACATCATGGTGAACTACATCATGGTAAACTAGTTTTCTATGCAGTAGGAAAGTAGAGAAGGAAGCAGTGTCTCACATTTCCCTATACCTGGACTTTTGGGATAGTTTTAGATCCTTTTTGTGCAGTTTTTGACATGTACCTGGGTTGGACATTTTGCAAACACCTGGCAACTCTGTACACAGCTGAAGTGGTGTTTAGAACTGCACAAAAGACAAAAACAGAAACAAACCTGAGCTCAAAATCAGTCCTGAGTGGAGGATTTCATATGTGTGTGTGTGTGTGTGTGTGTGTGTGTGTGTGTGTGTGTGTGTGTGTGTGTGTGTGTGTGTGTGTGTGTGTATGTACTCACTTATCTCTGCAAAAATCTGAGTATGATTTTGTTGTGTTTTGTGGATTTATGACTACATCCTGCCCCCTGCTGGTCAGACTACACCACAACAGCCAGTACACACTTCAAATCTGGATATTTCTTTTGATATAGAAGCATCTTCAAAGGGTTAAATTTGACATGACTGCCCTCAGGTGATTCACAGTTGCCAGGAAGTGACTGATTCATGATCCAAAAAACAATCTGCAGTTCTATTTATGGTTCTACTTCTGCATATGGCGTGTAATTGATGTGTAATCAGAATCCACAGGATGATACAGGAGTGCTAATGAAATTGTTAGCCCTAGTTTCCATGTGTTGCACACTAGTCATGATAGAAAAGTTGAACATTTTCTTAGATGAAAGTTTGATCACTTTTATAGCAAATCTCCAGTCTCAGGTCCCTGGGAGCTCAGGATTGTGTCATTTCCTCCAGCTTGATTCTAAATTGCCTCTAGGTGTGTACTGTATGTGTATAAGGGTGAGGGTGCGTACGTGTGTGTGTAAAACAAACAAATAAACAAATAAATAAAGAATTTTTTACTTTGACTGTAACTGAAAAATTTCAAGTAAAACAGATTTAAAAGCCTGAAAATGGCACAAAGAAACAGTAAGGAGGTTTAAAGAAGCAGTAATAATAATAATAATAATAATAATAATAATAATAATAATAATAATAATAATAATAATAATAATAATGGGGGGGGGCACGGTGGCTCACACCTCCAGGGTCGGGGTTCGATTCCCGCCTCCACCTTGTGTGTGGAGTTTGCATGTTCTCCCTGTGCCTTGGGGGTTTCCTCCGGGTACTCCGGTTTCCTCCCCCGGTCCAAAGACATGCATGGTAGGTTGATTGGAATCTCTAGAAAATTGTCCATATTGTGTGTTTATGAGAGTGTGTGTGTGCCCTGCGATGGGTTGGCACTCTGTCCAGGGTGTATCCTGCCTCGATGCCGATGACGCCTGAGATAGGCACAGGCTCCCCGTGACCCGAGGTAGTTCGGATAAAGCGGTAGAAAATGAATGAATGAATAATAATAAATAGTGTACTTTATCATTACACTGTATTATTTTTTTTATTATTATTTATAATTATTTTTGCTGTGTGTGTGTGTGTGTGTGTGTGTGTGTGTGTGTGTGTGTGTGTGTGTGTGTGTGTGTGTGTGTGAGTGATACTGAAAGTGTGTCATACTTCTTAGACAAACAAAACAATAACCAAAATTTCTCATTGTTTGTTGTCTTTTATGTTGCTAATGATCTGTTTCTCAGAACAACGTAATATCTCTAAAGGCTTGTTGATTAAAAAAAAAAGCATAAGAAAGATGAACTGCCTCCAGGCTCTCTGACAGTTAGTTATAATGATAGTTAATATTCCTGTAATTCTGGTTGAAACGTCAATGGCAGTTAGAGTGTAGGAAGGTCAGGGTGTAAGAAAGGGTCCAGGTTCCCCTTCACAATTATCACTGCAGAAAAGAAAGACGTGAATGTCACGGCAGAAATATGCTGGTCCCTGAGGAGAAGGTATGAATCACATACTGTGAGTCAGTATGAATCATTTCAATCAGTCATCTAAAGTCAGCCTTTTTCGCAATAGCAATGCAGAGCAAACCGCTCTATGCTTTGTACTTTGCCTGAGTTTTCTCCGTCTTCTGTGGGGAAAAGGAGAAAGGCTCAGATAACCAATTAGCCACAGTGAGATGTAAACCTGCATACCTATGGGTGCAAGGTGGCAGGATGGATTTCACATTTCAGCCCATCTGAAATATTTTCCTTTTCCAAATGTATTACTCATGGATGGTTAACATAACACACATATAGCACATCTCATTGTAGAAATTGAATGAACATCATAACCGTGTCAACGTTTTTAACATAATGTACAGTGTGCTTGGGCTGTAATGATGTTCATAAAAGGTCAACAGAGTCATCAAGTTTCATCATACATCCTCAAATACGAAAATGGATACACCCTTTAATTTGGTTAACATGGTGAGAAAGAAGGAGAAGCCTGCATTTATCTCATTTACATTCACTCTCACACTTTCTACCGCTTATCCAAACTACCTCGGGTCACAGGGAGTCATCTCAGGCGTCATCGGGCATCAAGGCAGGATACACCCTAGATGGAGTGCCAACCCATCGCAGGGCACACACACACACACAATTTTCTAGAGATACCAATCAACCTACCATGCATGTATTTGTACCGGGGGAGGAAACCGGAGTACGCGGAGGAAACCCCCGAGACACGGGGAGAACATGCAAACTCCGCACACACAAGGCGGAGGCGGGAATCGAACCCCAACCCTGGAGGTGTGAGGCAAACGTGCTAACCACTAAGCCACATTCACATTTACATTTATTTACATGTTACGTCCCGTATTGTTTTCTCTCTCTCTTTCCCCCTTTATTCACTGTCCCGCCTTGCAGGTCCTGTGATTGGACGATTCAGCCGCCAGTCATCATTCCATGAACCACTCCAGGAACCAATCCGGTGTTATTGGCCAGGTATAAAGACCCGGATGTGACAGCGCGGGAGAGGGGGCGTTGACTTACCTGGTTGTTTGCTCACCTGCGTTTGCTTATCTGTTGTTGTTTTGCCTTGGTTTATTCCTAATTCTGTGTTTAGTTATTGTGTGTTAAGTGGTTCGCTTTGTGAACTGTTCTATACAGTTATCGAGGTCTATGCTGTGACTCGACTTTCACTTTAACGGTGCCTATTCCATTCCTTCTCCGATACATAGTGATTGGGACCAGGTTAGTTTGTCACGTGACTTACATTTCATCACGCAGAGTGAAATTGTTTAGACACACTAGGTTATGAGCGGATGCCAATCCTTGTATTTCTGTTATTAGGCAGCGTAGTTAGTGGCGTTCTATGCTGAAGGTGTCGCTTTCCTGTTTTCTTTAGTTAGTTAAGTATTCGTACCTGAGATTTAGTTGATGTGTTTTGTTTTATTGAGTTTTTTTCTTAGCAGGACGACAGTGATGGACAGTGATCCTTCTGATCAGTGTTAAGATGTATCAAAAAGCCTGACAAATTGGATAAAGTTTCAGAATTAGCTAATCTAACAGATAACAAAGGGGGATCAAACTCCGAACTTTCGGCGTTATCTTGTTCCACCACTGATGAACCTCTGTCACATGCGACCCCTACAGGACAGACAGCACGGCCTCTCTTCTCCTGGAGTGACTCCTTGTTATCTCTGGTATGGTAGGCTTTCAACATATTAATATGACATACCCGTTTCTGGCGTTTTCTGTCTGGTGTACACAATACATAATCTGTCTCTCCCCTCCTCTCCAAGATCTCATAAGGCCCCGAAAAACGTGCAGTTAATGCAGACCCCGGAACAGGAAGTAGAAGATGTACATCTTACAAGCGAGAAAATATGAGCAAAGAAAAAATACCTGGACACTGGCATCTGTGTCCAGTGTTTAGTTTGCTACTTGTTCATTAACATTTATGTGCTGAGTCTGGAAAGAAGTGTACAACTGTAGCATGAGAACGTCACTGTATATAGATGATTAAAGTACTCTGTGTGCATGACTGGAAACCTGAAACAATTTCTCAATTATTAAACCAATAAATCAATAAATTCTTCAGGTCAGCAAAGTAATCTAGCCACAGTTGCAAGCCAGTGACTTCTGTGCAGGTCCCAAGCCAGATAACTACAGAGAGCAGTGTCAGGAAGGGCATCCAGCGTAAAACATGCCAAATTGAAACATGCAAATTGTCAGTGTGAGTGTGGAAAAGAGGTAAAGAGTCAAGTGCAGGCGGGTTTGAATTGGTGGAGAAAAGTGTCGGGAGTGTTAAGACAGTAGTGAGACTAGCTCTGCTATATGGGTTAGAGACTGTAGCAGTGAGGAAAAGACACCAGGCAGAGATGGAGGTAGCAGAGATGAGGATGTTAAGTTTCTCTTTAGGAGTGATGAGGATGTTGAGACTCTCTTTTGGAGCGATGAGGATGTTGAGGTTCTCTTTAGGAGTGATGAGGATGTTGAGGTTCTCTTTAGGAGTGATGATGTTGAGGTTCTCTTTAGGAGTGATGATGATGTTGTGGTTCTCTTTAGGAGTGATGAGGATGTTGTGGTTCTCTTTAGGAGTGATGATGATGTTGTGGTTCTCTTTAGGAGTGATGAGGATGTTGAGGTTCTCTTTAGGAGTGATGAGGATGTTGTGGTTCTCTTTAGGAGTGATGATGATGTTGAGGTTCTCTTTAGGAGTGATGAGGATGGACAGGATTAGGGACGAGCACATCAGAGGGACAGCTCAGGTTGGCTGTATTAGGGACAAGGACAGAGAGACTAGATTGAGATAGTTTGGACATGTACAGATGATGGAGATTGTTATATTGGTAGAAGGATGTTGGGGGAGATTTATCAATGTGTTGAAAGAAGACATGAAGTTAATTGTTGCGAGAGAAGAGGGTGATGAGGATGGAGTTAACAGATGATTCACTTTGGCGACCCCCAACGGGAAAAGCCGAAAGTAGAGGAAAGTCTGTTGTAATTCAACACACGACCACCAGATGGCATCAGGTTGACACTGTTTGCGCGCTGTGACGTCGCTGCCTGAGAAAGTTCATAGGTGCGCCTGAGTAGTTCCGTGTTTAGACCATAGATACAAGGGCACTGAATCCGCTACAGGGCAATTCGCTGTTGGGAAAAACATGGCGCGGTTGTTGAGGAGCAGTTTAAGGACTTATTTCACGTCTCAGATCCGCATGGGCTCGGACCAGGTATCTGCGTTTGTGTGCGGTTTATTTTGTCGTCTGTGTTTATTTTTTTGTTTTTTGCTTTTAATCCGGGCGCCATTTTGGATTTGTCCCAATTGGATATGTAGTGAACTTTTATAAGGAGAAGATGGAAGTGTTTCATGCCACATATACAGGGCACGTGTGTAGGAAATACGTGTCTGTTTCGTTGTAGAAAGTAAAACTGCTAACATGTCTGTTTGTCTCTTTTGTATAGACACAATATGGTGCATTGTGAAATCTGCTAGTAAACAGACTTGCGGTATTAGGAGTGTTAGTGCAGGTGAAACTACGGTGGCCTGTAAGGGAATAATAAGGGAAGCCTCGAGGCTGCTTCAACACGTGTGTGTGTCTGTGTGTGTGTGTTTGTGTTTGTTTGTGTTTGTGTTTGTTTGTGTGTATGTGTGTGTGTGTGTACATACATACGTGTGTGCACGTGTGTGTGTGTTGGGTCACTGTAGATAAATGCATGGGACCAAGATTGCAAACCAGAGTTTAGTATGAATTAATATTGTCATCATTATTGTATAATGTGTGTGTGTGTGTGTGTGTGTGTGTGTGTGTGTGTGTGTGTGTGTGTGTGAGCGCAGCTGGGTGAATTGGGGAAAGGTGCAGGTAAAGGTGGAGGAGGTGGTGGCTCTATCAGGGAAGCTGGAGGAGCCTTTGGGAAGAAAGAGGCAGCTGATGAGGAGCGTTACTTCAGGTATGTGAGTGAGTGGGGGGACACAAGACAAGGCTTTTTGTGACACTATTTATCGCCTTTTATTTCTTTACAATAAGGGATAATTTAACAGCTTTTGATTATTACTTTCCTAAATATTTCCTTATCCAGAGAGATTTCACTCCATAAGTATCAGCATTATGTGATGTTTGTTTATTGTTATTTATTAATATTACACTCCTAAAATGTTATGTCATTGTTAGGGTTCATCTTTATTATACAACATTTGATAAGGACTACTAAAGACATTTTAGTATTGGATTGTTGAGTCACTCTCTGTGTGTGTGTGTGTTTGTGTGTATGTAGGCAAAAGGAGAAGGAGCAGCTGGCCACTCTGAAGCAGCACCACCAGGATGAGATCGAGCACCATAAGAAAGAGATCGAGCGTCTACAGCGTGAGATCGACCGTCACAAGGGCAAAATCCGCAAACTCAAACATGATGACTGAGCTGGAACCAGTGACGCGTTTGTTTGTCGTTTCTACCCGAAGTGACCTGACGCCTGCTCCGAGAAGCAGCACTTTACACTCTGTAATCTCTTAGTGCAGCCATGAATAAAGATATTAGGATATTTTCCAACTGGTTAAAGACTCCTTACTTGATGCTGCTTTGTTATGTTTGTTGGGGAGAAATTAAAAGGTGAATCCAGTCAGCTTCAGCTTTTTAATGTTAGATTCCTAATTCATTGCATCAAGCCTCAAAAGATTAGGAAGTGATTTTTCCCAGAGGAAAATCGCAAAAGGAAAATAACTATACTGCTCTTTCTGCTGACCAGGTGGAACGGTTCAAACTAATAATGATGTAAATGTGCAATATGTTCAAAATGTTGACTCAGTTTGATCACTTTATACTATGTACCTATTCATGGATAGCCACTAAGTCAAAACATGTCAGTGAACACAATCAGAACAACTGATACCAAGCATGACCTTTCAATTAGTGTTTTCTACTTTTTAAACCTTCAAATGATCCAAATCATGATCTAAATTCCACAGTGAAGAACTAAAACAAAAGAATAGAGAAAATGTCAAAGGTCAATTCAAATTTTATTTTTTATTTTTCCAGGAAGTCTCATTGAGATTAAAATCTCTTTTACAAGAGAGACCTGGCCAAGGTAGCAGCCATCCAGTTTGACAACATATTAAAATACAACAAGTACAAAAATAAAAAGAAATATTAAAACATAGGATCCTCTCAACAAAAACAATCACATGCATTCATTACCACTTTCTTTATGATGCTTTTAAATTCACCAATAGACACCAATTTCTCTAATTTTAAATCTTTTTGCAAATTCTTCCATGCCAAAGGTCCAAAATAGGAAAATGCAGTTTTCCCCAGTTCAGTAAAAACTCTAGGTACATTTAAAATCAAACACTTTGAAGAGCACAACTGGTAACTGCCAGAACTAACACAAAGAAGAGTACAAAGATATGCTGGAAGTTTACCTAGCATTGCTTTATAAATAAAAATGTACCAATGCTGTTTTATTCGTATAGTTAGTGATGTCCAACCAACCAACTCATAAAGAATGCAATGATGAGTAAGGGATTTTGAATTTGTAATAAAGCGTAAAGAAGCATAGTAAACTGAATCAAGACGTCTTAGAATGGAAGAGGCTGCATGCATGTATAATATATCCCCATAATCAATCACACTTAGGAAGGTAGCCTCAACAAGTTTCTTTTTAGCATGAAATGAAAAATTAGATTTATTTCTAAAATAAAACCCAATTTTTACTTTGAGTTTTCTGATTAGATTAAAAATATGTACATTAAACAAAAGCTGAATGCCCAAGTATTTATATGAAGATACCCTTTCAATACTTTTACCATCAGATGTATAGACGCTAAGATGCTCAAGTACTTGTGAATGAGCCTTTGAAAATATCATAAACTTTGTTTTCTGTGAATTTAAAACCAATTTTAAGCTCTCAAAAGCACTCTGTAATGACTGAAATGCAATTTGAAGTTCTTGCACTGCCTGTGTTACGGACGGAGCAAGTGTATAAATAATAGTATCATCAGCATAAAAGTGTTTTTTTGCTTGAATGTCATTACCCAGGTCATTTATATAAATAGAAAACAAAATAGGACCCAACATAGACCCCTGGGGGACCCCTTTAGATATATTAAGAAAATCAGATTTTTGACTCTCTACATGAACACACTGAGACTGATCCGACAAATAATTTCCAAACCATTTCACCGTCCCAGGTTCAAAACATGCACTTCTAAGTTTGTTCAGTAGCAATTCATGATCCACTGAATCAAACGCCTTGGATAAGTCAACAAACAAGGCAGCGCAGTGCTGTTTTCTGTCCAGGGCACCAATAAGGTCATTTATCACCACCGAAGTAGCAGTAATGGTGCTATGGGCAGTTCTAAAACCAGATTGCAAAGAGTTTAAAATATTATTGTCAAATAAAAACTCTTTTAACTGTATGTTTACCTGAGATTCAAGGATCTTAGCCAAAATTGAAAGTTTAGAGATTGGACAGTAGTTGTTCATGTCTGAGGGATCACCATCTTTAAATAATGGTAGAACATAAGCAGCTTTCCAAACTTTAGGTATAGAATGTGACAAAAGACTCAGATTAAAAACACAAGTTACTGACTCTGCTATAACATCCGCCGCCACTTTTAAAATATAAGGATCTAGGTTATCTGGGCCTACAGATGTTTTGTGGTCAATGCTCTTCAAAGCTGTGCAAACTTGACTTACTGAAACAGGATTTAGAACAAACACATCAAAATTCCCAATCACTGGGATACCCACAGAACATGGGTTAATTGCATTTGCATTTAAACTATCAAATGTAGAACCAGCATGAATAAAGTGTTTATTTAACTGATTGATCATAACATCTTTATCCTTTATTTTATCTACGTCAACCTGAATATATTCTGGAAGACTAGAGGCTACATGAGTACCTGACAAGGATTTAATTAATTTCCAAAATTTTGAGGGGTTATTTAAATTCTCTGAAACCGACTTTAAATAAAACTCAGATTTAGACTTTCTAATCATCAACGTGCACTTATTCCTCAATGTTTTAAATGTAGTCCAATCAGCAGGAGCATTTGAGAATCTGGCTTGCGCCCATGATTTATTTCTCAAATGAATTAGCTCTGAAAGACTGTCTGACAACCAGGGATTGTCCCTACCACTGATCCTGATTTTCTTAATGGGAACATGTTTATTAGAGATAGACAAAAAAATTGATTGAAAATATTCCCATGCCAGTTCAACACCCTGTATTAAAAGTACTCTTCTTAAGTCACTGTGATACAAATCATGCAAGAAAGCTTGCTCCTCAAAATTTTTAAGATATCTTTTAAAAATAAAGTGGGGTTTTACCTTAGGAATTTTTGCATCCCTGACACAAGCAATTACACAATGATCGCTGATATCATTGCAAAATATGCCAGTTGTAAATTTTTGAACATTATTCGTTATAAATAAATAAAGTAAAGTAGACTTGTACTGAACTTTAAGATTTGGTCTTGTTGGTACATTAATAAGCTGTGCAAGATTTAAGGAGTCGCACAATTCTTTAAAACAATCAGATGTCCCTGAGAGCCAGTCCCAATTTAAATCCCCCATTAGGATGAACTCCGAGTCATTTAACTCGTGAAATATCTGATAAGGCTTTAAAAGCATCTTTTGTTGCAGAAGGAGGTCTGTAACAGCCAACCACAGTGATATTATTACATTTTGAAATACCCACTTTGATGGCCAATACTTAAAACTGTTTAGCTCTAGTAATTGACAAATTTACAGAACTAACAAACTTAGATTTGACATAGATGGCCACTCCACCTCCTTTACCTACTCAATCAGTTCTATAAACTTTATAGCCATCAATAAAAATCATATCGTCAGTTATAGATTTCTTAAGCCAGGTTTCAGTATGAACGACTATATCAGCATTTGTCATATTTACTCAAATCTTAATCATATCCATTTTAGGAACTAAACTTCTAACATTTAAATGTATAAACCCAAGACCTGTTCTACTTTTAAAATCAGAAGGAGTGGGTACACAAGGAATAGATGTAGTCGGCCCAGGATTTGGCTGAACATTTCCAGATAACATCAATAAAAGCATTACCATACATCGTAATTTTAATTTTAGGCCCCATTAAAGGTAAACTGAGAAAAAGAGTCCCCCTTGACAATAAAATAGTCATTTAACACCATAAGATTCTGAAGATACAAGATCTCATTCAATAAAAATGGGCTGATTGACTGATGATATAACTCCAGAAATTCCCTCGATAAGGTTGAGAATTGTCTGAAGTGTAGGAAGTGCAACCTGAGTTCACTCTCCTCACTGTGCCCATTTAATTCATTAAATTCCTGATTGCAAAAAATAAGCATCAGAAATATAAGGAAATACATGATGCTGATGTATCAAGGACAAAACTGATAGCCGTGTGTGTTTCAGATTGTACAAATTAAGTGGAGAGATCTATAGACCAGAGTGACTTAGTCACTCTTCCACACTCAGGGTCCCCAACTTTGATAGTCAATATGCTACTGGCCTGGAAAAACCCAGAAGCAAAATTGAGTCCTTAATTCAGAAAAATCGTTTCCCAGTAAGTATAATCCTAATAGTCCTGGGCCTCAGCAACCCAAAATAAAACAAAATGTATGGCCATCCAGTAACATTCAAAAAGATGAAAAAGATCCAAACCTCACCTTCAGGCCTCAAACCAGGCTCCACAGCTCTGATAATCCATGTACTACTAGGCCAGGAGAAATCCAACAAGGTCAAACCCGTAATTCAGGTTTGGAATAAGGCTGTAATCCACTGTGAAGTATAAATCTTCTTCAAATATCAGAACACTGGTAGCCTCTGAATCTATTAAAAGATCCACAAAGTACTGCTTTGTTCTTTTTTCAGAAGTTGTACTCCAGCAGATGGATTCCTAGACTTAAGTTTTTGCAGGCACGAGTCAGAGTTCTGTGGCAATCCAGTGACATCTAATAAAATATAGCATCCAAAGATCCCAAATTGGAAAAGGTGATGTAATTTTTGAGAAAAACACTCATTCAGACTTAAATGTGATAAAAAAAAAAGAGTCTTACATAAAAACAAAAAAAGCTCAGACCTCAATTCAGACATTCAGACAACAAACTGGCTTGGCTGCCATCATTGTAGATTTGTGTAGAAATCTTTAAATCAAGATAGAAGCATAAGCTTATAAATAAATAATTACACAGATTTATTCAAAATCATTTCATTTATATAATATGGCTTTAGATCATTGTATTATTGTTAAATATCTCATCCCATCTTTAACAGTTTGTGCCTATTGTAAGCTTCAGTTTCATGTTCTTGACTGACCAGAGTCACCACGGCAGGTTCTGCCTCGAGGTTCATCTTCGTTCTGAAATGCATTTCAGTTGGAAAAAAAGTCTTTCTTTGATGCAATAGAGTTTCCTGTCAGCTCCAAATCCCTGGATGTTTTTTGTTTTTCGTTCCATTCTTTGTGAACTTCAGAGAATGTATTATATGAAAATCTCTGGAGTATTTCAAAGCATAACAGAGGTCACATATTTCCTCTTGGTGATGACCGATGTGAAGCCTGTGGCCATCAGAGGTTGACTGGCATCTCTGAAAAAATTTCCCGTAGTGTGTGAGTAAATGAGTGTGTGTGTGTGCCCTGCGATGGGTTGGCACTCCATCCAGGGTGTATCCTGCCTTGATGCCCAATGAAGCTTGTGATGGGCACAGGCTTCCTGTGACCCGAGTAGTAGTAGGGAGAAAATGAATGAATGAATATTTGTTAAGATCAATTAGAAATTTTCTTTAATCTGATGACCATGTGACCCTAGTATGAAGTCATGTTCTTCCAAAGAAGAGATTGTCCAGAACCAGCGTGACGCATCCAGCATAATTACTTTCAGTGCAAGAAATTTTGAAAGCTACATCATACAAAAAAATTCAATACATCTGTGTGCTTTGAACTTTGTGCTAAAAGTCTGGGAAAGAACCAGATATGAACCTGACTGCATGAAGGAGTAGTTAAAATTTACATTAATGATCCAAAGTCACCACATACAAGCTCAGGTTATTTGACTAATGAAATTGCTATTTCTGCTGATATCCACAGTTGACACATTCCATTGGTTAAGTTGCAGGAGAATTAAACTATATGGCCAAATGTTTGTGGACCATCACTATTGCACACAGTTGTATAGAATGCCTTTGTATTTTGGAGCTGAAAATAAAATGTCTTTCACTGAAAATAATTATGCTGGAAATGTCATGCTGGTGCTGGTCAATCTCTTCTTTGGAAGAACATGACTTCATTCTAGGCTCACATGGTCATCAGATTTGAGTTATTTTGAGTTTAGTTGAGTTTATTTGAGTTGCTTTTAGTTGTTTTGATTTGATTTGAGAATAGGAAATAGACAAAGTGTCGGATGTGTGTCCAATTTGCCAGCACATGATAGTCTCAAATGCAAACTGTAAACTGGAGTCATTTTTCTCTCCTTTCCTCTTGATAATAGCTCATGTAATGGAAGTATCTCCTGTAGGTATGTGTTAGTGTTATATATTCATTGTTGCAATCTTTAGTGCTTTTGGTCCAAATAATTCACTTCTCTTCCCAGCAGAGGAATAAACATTTTTGACCCCAACTTGATTTGAACATGCAACCTTCCGATCTGGAGTCAGACGCGCTACCGTTGCGCCACAAGGTCTCTAGTTCATGTACTCGTTCTGGTTCTTTCCCAGACTTTTAGCACAAATTTCAAAGCACACAGTTGTATAGATTTTTTTTGTATGATGTAGCTTTCAAAATTTCTTTCACTGAAAGTAATTATGCTGGATGCGTCACGCTGGTTCTGGACAATCTCTTCTTTGGAAGAACATGACTTCATACTGGGGTCACAAGGTCATCAGATTTTATTTCAGTTGTCTTGAGTTGACTTGAAGTTGATTTGAGTTATTTGGAGTTGATTTGAGTTGTTTGGAGTTGATTTGAGTTGTTTGGAGTTGTTTGAAGTTGATTTGAGTTGTTTGGAGTTGATTTGAGTTGTTTGGAGATGATTTGAATTGTTTGAAGTTGATTTGAGTTGTATTGAATTTTTTGTATGATGTAGCTTTCAAAATTTCTTTCACTGAAAGTAATTATGCTGGATGCGTCATGCTGGTTCTGGACAATCTCTTCTTTGGAAGAACATGACTTCATACTAGGGTCACATGGTTATCAGATTTGATTTCAGTTGTTTGGAGTTGATTTGAAGTTGATTTGAGTTATTTGGAGTTGATCTGAGTTGTTTGGAGTTGATTTGAGTTGTTTTGAGTTGTTTGAAATTGATTTGAGTTGTTTGGAGATTATTTGAATTGTTTGGAGTTGATTTGAGTTGTTTGAAGTTGATTTGAGATGTTTGGAAATGATTTGAATTGTTTGGAGGTGATTTGAGTTGTTTTGAGTTGTTTGAAGTTGATTTGAGTTGATTTGAGTTGTTTGGAGTTGATTTGAGTTGTATTGAATTTTTTGCATGATGTAGCTTTCAAAATTTCTTTCACTGAAAGTAATTATGCTGGATGCGTCATGCTGGTTCTGGACAATCCCTTCTTTGGAAGAACATGACTTCATACTAGGGTCACATGGTTATCAGATTTGATTTCAGTTGTTTGGAGTTGATTTGAAGTTGATTTGAGTTGTTTGGAGTTGATCTGAGTTGTTTGGAGTTGATTTGTGAATAACAAACCTTTCCTGTTGATAATAGCTCATGTAGCTGCTGTAGGTCTCTCAGAATAAAGCTTGTTGAATTTACTGTACTTTACTCCCCTCTTTTGTCATGTGGATATTCTGGTAATGTGTTGGTGTTGTATATTCATTGTTGTCATCTTTATAGTGCTTTTGATCCAAATAATTCACTTCGCTTCCCAGCAGAGAAATCAAGATTTTTGACCCCGACGTGATTTGAACACGCAACCTTCTGATCTGGAGTCAGACGCGCTACTGTTGCGCCACGAGGTCTCACAAGGTCTCAAAGCACACAGTTGTATTGAATTCTTTTGTATTGGACCCCGACGTGATTTTTGACCCCGACGTCACGCTGGTTCTGGACAATCTCTTCTTTGGAAGAACATGACTTCATACTAGGGTCACATGGTCATCAGATTTGATTTCAGTTGTTTTTAGTTGATTTGAAGTTGATTTTAGTTGTTTGGAGTTGATTTGAGTTGTTTGGAGTTGATTTGAGTTGTTTTAAGTTGTTTGAAGTTGATTTGCGTTGTTTGGAGATGATTTGAATTGTTTGGAGTTGATTTGAGTTGTTTGGAGTTGATTTGAGTTGTTTGAAGTTGATTTGAGTTATTTAGAGTTGATTTGAGTTGTACTGAATTTTTTGTATGATGTAGCTTTCAAAATTTCTTTCACTGAAAGTAATTATGCTGGATGCGTCACGCTGGTTCTGGACAATCTCTTCTTTGAAAGAACATGAGTTCATACTAGGGTCACATGGTCATCAGATTTGATTTCAGTTGTTTTGAAGTTGATTTTAGTTGTTTGGAGTTGATTTGAGTTGTTTGGAGTTGATTTGAGTTGTTTGGAGTTGATTTGTGAATAAAAAACCTTTCCTGTTGATAATAGCTCATGTAGCTGCTGTAGGTCTCTCAGAATAAAGCTTGTTGTATTTACTGTACTTTACTCCCCTCTTTTGTCATGTGGATATTCTGGGAATGTGTTGGTGTTGTATATTCATTGTTGTCATCTTTATAGTGCTTTTGATCCAAATAATTCATTTCTCCTCCCAGCAGAGAAATCAAGATTTTTGACCCCGACGTGATTTGAACACGCAACCTTCTGATCTGGAGTCAGACGCGCTACCGTTGCGCCACGAGGTCTCACGACGTCTCAAAGCACACAGTTGTATTGGATTTTTTTGTATGATGTAGCTTTCAAAATTTCTTTCATTGAAAGTAATTATGCTGGATGCGTCATGCTGGTTCTGGACAATCTCTTCTTTGGAAGAACATGACTTCATACTAGGGTCACATGGTCATCAGATTTGATTTCAGTTGTTTTGAGTTGATTTAAAGTTGATTTGAGTTGTTTTGAGTTGTTTGGAGTTGATTTGAGTTGTTTGAATTTGATTTGAGTTGTTTGGAGTTGATTTGAGTTGTTTTGAGTTGTTTGAAGTTGATTTGAGTTGATTTGAGTTGTTTTGAGTTTATTTGAAGTTGATTTTAGTTGTTTGGAGTTGTTTTGAGTTGTTTGAAGTTGATTTGAGTTGTATTGAATTTTTTGTATGATGTAGCTTTCAAAATTTCTTTCACTGAAAGTAATTATGCGTCATGCTGGTTCTGGACAATCTCTTCTTTGGAAGAACATGACTTCATACTAGGGTCACATGGTCATCAGATTTGATTTCAGTTGTTTTGAGTTGATTTGAAGTGGATTTTAGTTGTTTGGAGTTGATTTGAGTTGTTTGGAGTTGATTTGAAGTTGACTTGAGATGTTTGGAGTTGATTTAGTTGATTTGTGAATAAAAAACCTTTCCTGTTGATAATAGCTCATGTAGCTGCTGTAGGTCTCTCAGAATAAAGCTTGTTGAATTTACTTTACTCCTCTCTTTTGTCATGTGGATATTCTGGTAATGTGTTGGTGTTGTATAATCTTTGTTGTCATCTTCATAGTGCTTTTGATCCAAATAATTCACTTCTCTTCCCAGCAGAGAAATCAAGATTTTTGACCCCGACATGATTTGAAAACTGATTTGAGTTGTTTGGAGATGATTTGAGTTGTTTGAAGTTGATTTGAGTTGTTTGGAGATGATTTGAATTGTTTGGAGTTGATTTGAGTTGTTTGAAGTTGTTTGGAGTTTATTTGAGTTGTTTTGAGTTTATTTGAGTTGATTTGAGTTGTTTTGAGTTGTTTGAAATTGATTTGAGTTGATTTGAATTATTTGGAGTTGATTTGAGTTGTTTGGAGTTGATTTGAAGTTGATTTGAGTTGTTTGGAGTTGATTTAGTTGATTTGTGAATAAAAAACCTTTCCTGTTCATAATAGCTCATGTAGCTGCTGTAGGTCTCTCAGAATAAAGCTTGTTGAATTTACTTTACTCCTCTCTTTTGTCATGTCACGCTGGTTCTGGACAATCTCTTCTTTGGAAGAACATGACTTCATACTAGGGTCACATGGTCATCAGATTTGATTTCAGTTGTTTTTAGTTGATTTGAAGTTGATTTTAGTTGTTTGGAGTTGTTCTGAGTTGTTTGAAGTTGATTTGAGTTGTTTTGAGTTGTTTGGAGTTGATTTGAGTTGTTTGAAGTGGATTTGAGTTGTTTGGAGTTGTTCTGAGTTGTTTGGAGTTGATTTGAGTTGTTTGAAGTTGTTTGGAGTTGATTTGAGTTGTTTGGAGTTGATTTAGTTGATTTGTGAATAAAAAACCTTTCCTGTTCATAATAGCTCATGTAGCTGCTGTAGGTCTCTCAGAATAAAGCTTGTTGAATTTACTTTACTCCTCTCTTTTGTCATGTCACGCTGGTTCTGGACAATCTCTTCTTTGGAAGAACATGACTTCATACTAGGGTCACATGGTCATCAGATTTGATTTCAGTTGTTTTTAGTTGATTTGAAGTTGATGTTAGTTGTTTGGAGTTGATTTGAAGTTGATTTTAGTTGTTTGGAGTTGATTTGAGTTGTTTGGAGTTGATTTGAGTTGTTTGAAGTTGATTTGAGTTGTTTGGAGATGATTTGAATTGTTTGGAGTTGATTTGAGTTGTTTGAAGTTGATTTGAGTTGTTTGAAGTTGATTTGAGTTGTTTGGAGTTGATTTGAGTTGTATTGAAATTTTTTGTATGATGTAGCTTTCAAAATTTCTTTCACTGAAAGTAATTATGCTGGATGTGTCATGCTGGTTCTGGACAATCTCTTCTTTGGAAGAACATGACTTCATACTAGGGTCACATGGTTATCAGATTTGATTTCAGTTGTTTGGAGTTGATTTGAAGTTGATTTGAGTTGTTTGGAGTTGATCTGAGTTTTTTGGAGTTGATTTGTGAATAAAAAACCTTTCCTGTTGATAATAGCTCATGTAGCTGCTGTAGGTCTCTCAGAATAAAGCTTGTTGAATTTACTGTACTTTACTCCCCTCTTTTGTCATGTGGATATTCTGGGAATGTGTTGGTGTTGTATATTCATTGTTGTCATCTTTATAGTGCTTTTGATCCAAATAATTCACTTCGCTTCCCAGCAGAGAAATCGAGGTTTTTGACCCCGACGTGAGTTGAACACGCAACCTTCTGATCAGACGCGCTACCGTTGCGCCACAAGGTCTCACGAGGTCTCAAAGCACACAGTTGTATTGAATTCTTTTGTATGATATAGCTTTCAAAATTTCTTTCACTGAAAGTAATTATGCTGGATGCGTCACGCTGGTTCTGGACAATCTCTTCTTTGGAAGAACATGACTTCATACTAGGGTCACATGGTCATCAGATTTGATTTCAGTTGTTTTTAGTTGATTTGAAGTTGATTTTAGTTGTTTGGAGTTGTTCTGAGTTGTTTGAAGTTGATTTGAGTTGTTTTGAGTTGTTTGGAGTTGATTTGAGTTGTTTGAAGTGGATTTGAGTTGTTTGGAGTTGTTCTGAGTTGTTTGGAGTTGATTTGAGTTGTTTGAAGTTGTTTGGAGTTGATTTGAGTTGTATTGAATTTTTTGTATGATGTAGCTTTCAAAATTTCTTTCACTGAAAGTAATTATGCTGGATGCGTCACGCTGGTTCTGGACAATCTCTTCTTTGGAAGAACATGACTTCATACTAGGGTCACATGGTCATCAGATTTGATTTCAGTTGTTTTTAGTTGATTTGAAGTTGATTTTAGTTGTTTGGAGTTGTTTTGAGTTGTTTGAAGTTGATTTGAATTGTTTGGAGTTGATTTGAGTTGTATTGAATTTTTGGTATGATGTTGCTTTCATAATTTCTTTCACTGAAAGTAATTATGCTGGATGCGTCACGCTGGTTCTGGACAATCTCTTCTTTGGAAGAACATGACTTCATACTAGGGTCACATGGTCATCAGATTTGATTTCAGTTGTTTTGAGTTGATTTGAAGTGGATTTTAGTTGTTTGGAGTTGATTTCAGTTGTTTGGAGTTGATTTGAAGTTGACTTGAGATGTTTGGAGTTGATTTAGTTGATTTGTGAATAAAAAACCTTTCCTGTTGATAATAGCTCATGTAGCTGCTGTAGGTCTCTCAGAATAAAGCTTGTTGAATTTACTTTACTCCTCTCTTTTGTCATGTGGATATTCTGGTAATGTGTTGGTGTTGTATAATCTTTGTTGTCATCTTCATAGTGCTTTTGATCCAAATAATTCACTTCTCTTCCCAGCAGAGAAATCAAGATTTTTGACCCCGACGTGATTTGAACACGCAACCTTCTGATCTGGAGTCAGACGCGCTACCGTTGCGCCACGAGGTCTCTCGTTCATGCACTCAGGTTCATATCTGGTTCTTTCCCAGACTTTTAGCATAAATTTCAAAACACAGTTGTATTGGATTTTTTTGTATGATGTAGCTTTCAAAATTTCTTTCACTGAAAGTAATTATGCTGAATGCGTCATGCTGGTTCTGGACAATCTCTTCTTTGGAAGAACATGACTTCATACTAGGGTCACATGGTCATCAGATTTGATTTCAGTTATTTTTAGTTGATTTGAAGTTGATTTTAGTTGTTTGGAGTTGTTTTGAGTTGTTTGAAGTTGATTTGAATTGTTTGGAGTTGATTTGAGTTGTATTGAATTTTTAGTATGATGTAGCTTTCATAATTTCTTTCACTGAAAGTAATTATGCTGGATGCGTCACGCTGGTTCTGGACAATCTCTTCTTTGGAAGAACATGACTTCATACTAGGGTCACATGGTCATCAGATTTGATTTCAGTTGTTTTGAAGTTGATTTTAGTTGTTTGGAGTTGATTTGAGTTGTTTGGAGTTTATTTGAGATGTTTTGAGTTGTTTGAAGTTGATTTGAGTTGTATTGAATTTTTTGTATGATGTAGCTTTCAAAATTTCGTTCATTGAAAGTAATTATGCTGGATGTGTCATGCTGGTTCTGGACAATCTCTTCTTTGGAAGAACATGACTTCATACTAGGGTCACATGGTCATCAGATTTGATTTCAGTTGTTTTGAGTTGATTTGAAGTGGATTTTAGTTGTTTGGAGTTGATTTCAGTTGTTTGGAGTTGATTTGAAGTTGACTTGAGATGTTTGGAGTTGATTTAGTTGATTTGTGAATAAAAAACCTTTCCTGTTGATAATAGCTCATGTAGCTGCTGTAGGTCTCTCAGAATAAAGCTTGTTGAATTTACTTTACTCCTCTCTTTTGTCATGTGGATATTCTGGTAATGTGTTGGTGTTGTATAATCTTTGTTGTCATCTTCATAGTGCTTTTGATCCAAATAATTCACTTCTCTTCCCAGCAGAGAAATCAAGATTTTTGACCCCGACGTGATTTGAACACGCAACCTTCTGATCTGGAGTCAGACGCGCTACCGTTGCGCCACGAGGTCTCTCTTTCATACACACAGGTTCATATCTGGTTCTTTCCCAGACTTTTAGCATAAATTTCAAAACACACAGTTGTATCGGATTTTTTTGTATGATGTAGCTTTCAAAATTTCTTTCACTGAAAGTAATTATGCTGAATGCGTCATGCTGGTTCTGGACAATCTCTTCTTTGGAAGAACATGACTTCATACTAGGGTCACATGGTCATCAGATTTGATTTCAGTTGTTTTGAGTTGATTTGAAGTTGATTTTAGTTGTTTGGAGTTAATTTCAGTTGTTTGGAGTTGATTTGAGTTGTTTGAAGTTGATTTGAGTTGTATTGAATTTTTAGTATGATGTAGCTTTCATAATTTCTTTCACTGAAAGTAATTATGCTGGATGCGTCACGCTGGTTCTGGACAATCTCTTCTTTGGAAGAACATGACTTCATACTAGGGTCACATGGTCATCAGATTTGATTTCAGTTGTTTTGAAGTTGATTTTAGTTGTTTGGAGTTGATTTGAGTTGTTTGGAGTTGATTTGAAGTTGATATGAGTTGTTTGGAGTTGATTTGAGTTGTTTGAAGTTGATTTGAGTTGTTTGAAGTTGTTTGGAGTTTATTTAAGTTGTTTGAAGTTGATTTGAGTTTTTTGAGTTGTTTAGAGTTGATTTGAGTTGATTTGAGTTGTTTGAAATTGATTTGAGTTGATTTGAATTATTTGGAGTTGATTTGAGTTGTTTGGAGTTGATTTGAAGTTGATTTGAGTTGTTTGGAGTTGATTTAGTTGATTTGTGAATAAAAAACCTTTCTTGTTGATAATTGCTCATGTAGCTGTTGTAGGTCTCTCAGAATAAAGCTTTCCTCCTCTCTTTTGTCATGTGGATATTCTGGGAATGTGTTGGTGTTGTATAATCGTTGTTGTCATCTTCATAGTGAAAGTAATTATGCTGGATGCATCACACTGGTTCTGGACAATCTCTTTTTTGGAAGAACATGACTTCATACTAGGGTCACATGGTCATCAGATTTGATTTCAGTTGTTTTGAGTTGATTTGAAGTTGATTTTAGTTGTTTGGAGTTGATTTGAGTTGTTTGGAGTTGATTTGAGTTGTTTGAAGTTGATTTGAGTTGTTTGGAGATGATTTGAATTGTTTGGAGTTGATTTGAGTTGTTTGGAGTTGTTTTGAGTTGTTTGAAGTTGATTTGAGTTGTTTGGAGTTGATTTGAGTTGTATTGAATTTTTTGTATGATGTAGCTTTCAAAATTTCTTTCACTGAAAGTAATTATGCGTCATGCTGGTTCTGGACAATCTCTTCTTTGGAAGAACATGACTTCATACTAGGGTCACATGGTCATCAGATTTGATTTCAGTTGTTTTGAGTTGTTTGAAGTTGATTTGAGTTGTTTGGAGTTGATTTGAGTTGTTTTGAGTTGTTTGAAGTTGATTTGAGTTGCTTGGAGTTGATTTGAGTTGTATTGAATTTTTTGTATGATGTAGCTTTCAAAATGTCTTTCACTGAAAGTAATTATGCTGGATGCATCACGCTGGTTCTGGACAATCTCTTCTTTGGAAGAACATGACTTCATACTAGGGTCACATGGTCATCAGATTTGATTTCAGTTGTTTTGAGTTGATTTGAAGTGGATTTTAGTTGTTTGGAGTTGATTTGAGTTGTTTGGAGTTGATTTGAAGTTGACTTGAGATGTTTGGAGTTGATTTAGTTGATTTGTGAATAAAAAACCTTTCCTGTTGATAATAGCTCATGTAGCTGCTGTAGGTCTCTCAGAATAAAGCTTGTTGAATTTACTTTATTCCTCTCTTTTGTCATGTGCATATTCTGGTAATGTGTTGGTGTTGTATAATCATTGTTGTCATCTTTATAGTGCTTTTGATCCAAATAATTCACTTCTCTTCCCAGCAGAGAAATCAAGATTTTTGACCCCGACGTGATTTGAACACGCAACCTTCTGATCTGGAGTCAGACGCGCTACCGTTGCGCCACGAGGTCTCTCTTTCATACACTCAGGTTCATATCTGGTTCTTTCCCAGACTTTTAGCATAAATTTCAAAACACACAGTTGTATTGGATTTTTTTGTATGATGTAGCTTTCAAAATTTCTTTCACTGAAAGTAATTATGCTGAATGCGTCATGCTGGTTCTGGACAATCTCTTCTTTGGAAGAACATGACTTCATACTAGGGTCACATGGTCATCAGATTTGATTTCAGTTGTTTTTAGTTGATTTGAAGTTGATTTTAGTTGTTTGGAGTTGTTTTGAGTTGTTTGAAGTTGATTTGAGTTGTTTGGAGTTGATTTGAGTTGTTTGAAGTTGATTTGAGTTGTTTGGAGTTGATTTGAGTTGTATTGAATTTTTGGTATGATGTAGCTTTCATAATTTCTTTCACTGAAAGTAATTATGCTGGATGCGTCATGCTGGTTCTGGACAATCTCTTCTTTGGAAGAACATGACTTCATACTAGGGTCACATGGTCATCAGATTTGATTTCAGTTGTTTTGAAGTTGATTTTAGTTGTTTGGAGTTGATTTGAGTTGTTTGGAGTTGATTTGAAGTTGATATGAGTTGTTTTGAGTTTTTTGAGTTTTTTGAGTTGTTTAGAGTTGATTTGAGTTGATTTGAGTTGTTTTCAGTTGTTTGAAATTGATTTGAGTTGATTTGAATTATTTGGAGTTGATTTGAGTTGTTTGGAGTTGATTTGAAGTTGATTTGAGTTGTTTGGAGTTGATTTAGTTGATTTGTGAATAAAAAACCTTTCTTGTTGATAATTGCTCATGTAGCTGTTGTAGGTCTCTCAGAATAAAGCTTTCCTCCTCTCTTTTGTCATGTGGATATTCTGGGAATGTGTTGGTGTTGTATAATCGTTGTTGTCATCTTCATAGTGAAAGTAATTATGCTGGATGCATCACGCTGGTTCTGGACAATCTCTTCTTTGGAAGAACATGACTTCATACTAGGGTCACATGGTCATCAGATTTGATTTCAGTTGTTTTGAGTTGATTTGAAGTTGATTTTAGTTGTTTGGAGTTGATTTGAGTTGTTTGAGTTGATTTGAGTTGTTTGAAGTTGATTTGAGTTGTTTGGAGATGATTTGAATTGTTTGGAGTTGATTTGAGTTGTTTGGAGTTGTTTTGAGTTGTTTGAAGTTGATTTGAATTGTTTGGAGTTGATTTGAGTTGTATTGAATTTTTTGTATGATGTAGCTTTCAAAATTTCTTTCACTGAAAGTAATTATGCGTCATGCTGGTTCTGGACAATCTCTTCTTTGGAAGAACATGACTTCATACTAGGGTCACATGGTCATCAGATTTGATTTCAGTTGTTTTGAGTTGATTTGAAGTTGATTTTAGTTTTTTGGAGTTGATTTGAGTTGTTTGGAGTTGATTTGAGTTGTTTGAAGTTGATTTGAGTTGTTTGGAGATGATTTGAATTGTTTGGAGTTGATTTGAGTTGTTTGGAGTTGTTTTGAGTTGTTTGAAGTTGATTTGAGTTGTTTGGAGTTGATTTGAGTTGTATTGAATTTTTTGTATGATGTAGCTTTCAAAATTTCTTTCACTGAAAGTAATTATGCGTCATGCTGGTTCTGGACAATCTCTTCTTTGGAAGAACATGACTTCATACTAGGGTCACATGGTCATCAGATTTGATTTCAGTTGTTTTGAGTTGTTTGAAGTTGATTTGAGTTGTTTGGAGTTGATTTGAGTTGTTTTGAGTTGTTTGAAGTTGATTTGAGTTGCTTGGAGTTGATTTGAGTTGTATTGAATTTTTTGTATGATGTAGCTTTCAAAATGTCTTTCACTGAAAGTAATTATGCTGGATGCATCACGCTGGTTCTGGACAATCTCTTCTTTGGAAGAACATGACTTCATACTAGGGTCACATGGTCATCAGATTTGATTTCAGTTGATTTGAGTTGTTTGGAGTTGTTTTGAATTGTTTGAAGTTGATTTGAGTTGTTTGGAGATGATTTGAATTGTTTGGAGTTGATTTGAGTTGTTTGAAGTTGATTTAGTTGATTTGTGAATAAAAAACCTTTCCTGTTGATAATAGCTCATGTAGCTGCTGTAGGTCTCTCAGAATAAAGCTTGTTGAATTTACTTTACTCCTCTCTTTTGTCATGTGGATATTCTGGTAATGTGTTGGTGTTGTATAATCTTTGTTGTCATCTTCATAGTGCTTTTGATCCAAATAATTCACTTCTCTTCCCAGCAGAGAAATCAAGATTTTTGACCTCGACGTGATTTGAACACACAACCTTCTTGATTTGACTTGTTTGGAGATGATTTGAGTTGTTTGGAGATGATTTGAATTGTTTGGAGTTGATTTGAGTTGTTTGGAGTTGTTTGAAGTTGATTTGAGTTGTTTAGAGTTGTTTGGTTTTGATTTGAGTTGTTTTGTGTTGTTTAGAGTTGATTTGAGTTGTTTTGAGTTGTTTGAAATTGATTTGAGTTGATTTGAATTATTTGGAGTTGATTTGAGTTGTTTGGAGTTGATTTTAGTTGTTTGGAGTTGATTTGAGTTGTTTTGAGTTGTTTGAAGTGGATTTGAGTTGTTTTGAGATATTTAGAGTTGATTTGAGTTGTTTTGAGTTGTTTGAAGTTGATTTGAGTTGTTTGGAGTTGATTTGAGTTGTATTGAATTTTTTGCATGATGTAGCTTTCAAAATTTCGTTCACTGAAAGTAATTATGCTGGATGCATCGCGCTGGTTCTGGACAATCTCTTCTTTGGAAAAACATGACTTCATACTAGGGTCACATGGTCATCAGATTTGATTTCAGTTGTTTTGAGTTGATTTGAAGTTGATTGGAGTTGATTTGAGTTGTTTTGAGTTGTTTGAAGTTGATTTGAGTTGTTTGGAGATGATTTGAATTATTTGGAGTTGATTTGAGTTGTTTTGAGTTGTTTGAAGTTGATTTGAGTTGTTTGGAGTTGATTTGAGTTGTTTGGAGTTGTTTTGAATTGTTTGAAGTTGATTTGAGTTGTTTGGAGATGATTTGAATTGTTTGGAGTTGATTTGAGTTGTTTGAAGTTGATTTGAGTTGTTTGGAGTTGACTTGAAGTTGATTTTCCCAGACTTTTAGCATAAATTTCAAAACACACTTGAGTTGTTTGGAGTTGTTTTGAGTTGTTTGAAGTTGATTTGAGTTGTTTGGAGTTGATTTGAGTTGTTTGAAGTTGATCTGAGTTGCTTGGAGTTGATTTGAGTTGTATTGAATTTTTTGTATGATGTAGCTTTCAAAATGTCTTTCACTGAAAGTAATTATGCTGGATGCATCACGCTGGTTCTGGACAATCTCTTCTTTGGAAGAACATGACTTCATACTAGGGTCACATGGTCATCAGATTTGATTTCAGTTGTTTTGAGTTGATTTGAAGTGGATTTTAGTTGTTTGGAGTTGATTTGAGTTGTTTGGAGTTGATTTGAAGTTGACTTGAGATGTTTGGAGTTGATTTAGTTGATTTGTGAATAAAAAACCTTTCCTGTTGATAATAGCTCATGTAGCTGCTGTAGGTCTCTCAGAATAAAGCTTGTTGAATTTATTTTACTCCTCTTTTTTGTCATGTGGATATTCTGGTAATTTGGTGGTGTTGTATAATCTTTGTTGTCATCTTCATAGTGCTTTTGATCCAAATAATTCACTTCTCTTCCCAGCAGAGAATTCAAGATTTTTGACCCCGACGTGATTTGAACACGCAACCTTCTGATCTGGAGTCAGACGCGCTACCGTTGCGCCACTAGGTCTCGCACTCATGCATTTAGGTTCATATCTGGTTCTTTCCCAGACTTTTAGCACAAAGTTTAAAGCACACAGTTGTATTGGATTTTTTTGTATGATGTAGCTTTCAAAATTTCTTTCACTGAAAGTAATTATGCTGAATGCGTCATGCTGGTTCTGGACAATCTCTTCTTTGGAAGAACATGACTTCATACTAGGGTCACATGGTCATCAGATTTGATTTCAGTTGTTTTGAGTTGATTTGAAGTTGATTTTAGTTGTTTGGAGTTGATTTGAGTTGTTTGGAGTTGATTTGAGTTGTTTGAAGTTGATTTGAGTTGTTTGGAGATGATTTGAATTGTTTGGAGTTGATTTGAGTTGTTTGGAGTTGTTTTGAGTTGTTTGAAGTTGATTTGAGTTGTTTGGAGTTGATTTGAGTTGTATTGAATTTTTTGTATGATGTAGCTTTCAAAATTTCTTTCACTGAAAGTAATTATGCTGAATGCGTCATGCTGGTTCTGGACAATCTCTTCTTTGGAAGAACATGACTTCATACTAGGGTCACATGGTCATCATATTTGATTTCAGTTGTTTTGAGTTGTTTGGAGTTGATTTGAGTTGTTTGAAGTTGATCTGAGTTGCTTGGAGTTGATTTGAGTTGTATTGAATTTTTTGTATGATGTAGCTTTCAAAATGTCTTTCACTGAAAGTAATTATGCTGGATGCATCACGCTGGTTCTGGACAATCTCTTCTTTGGAAGAACATGACTTCATACTAGGGTCACATGGTCATCAGATTTGATTTCAGTTGTTTTGAGTTGATTTGAAGTGGATTTTAGTTGTTTGGAGTTGATTTGAAGTTGACTTGAGATGTTTGGAGTTGATTTAGTTGATTTGTGAATAAAAAACCTTTCCTGTTGATAATAGCTCATGTAGCTGCTGTAGGTCTCTCAGAATAAAGCTTGTTGAATTTACTTTACTCCTCTTTTTTGTCATGTGGATATTCTGGTAATTTGTTGGTGTTGTATAATCTTTGTTGTCATCTTCATAGTGCTTTTGATCCAAATAATTCACTTCTCTTCCCAGCAGAGAATTCAAGATTTTTGACCCCGACGTGATTTGAACACGCAACCTTCTGATCTGGAGTCAGACGCGCTACCGTTGCGCCACGAGGTCTCGCACTCATGCATTTAGGTTCATATCTGGTTCTTTCCCAGACTTTTAGCACAAAGTTCAAAGCACACAGTTGTATTGGATTTTTTTGTATGATGTAGCTTTCAAAATTTCTTTCACTGAAAGTAATTATGCTGGATGCGTCACGCTGGTTCTGGACAATCTCTTCTTTGGAAGAACATGACTTCATACTAGGGTCACATGGTCATCAGATTTGATTTCAGTTGTTTTGAGTTGATTTGAAGTTGATTTTAGTTATTTGGAGTTGATTTGAGTTGTTTGGAGCTGATTTGAGTTGTAAGAGGTTGATTTGAGTTGTTTGGAGATGATTTGAATTGTTTGGAGTTGATTTGAGTTGTTTTGAGTTGTTTGAAGTTGATTTGAGTTGTTTGGAGTTTATTTGAGATGTTTTGAGTTGTTTGAAGTTGATTTGAGTTGTGTGGAGTTGATTTGAGTTGTATTGAATTTTTTGTATGATGTAGCTTTCAAAATTTCGTTCATTGAAAGTAATTATGCTGGATGTGTCATGCTGGTTCTGGACAATCTCTTCTTTGGAAGAACATGACTTCATACTAGGGTCACATGGTCATCAGATTTGATTTCAGTTGTTTTGAGTTGATTTGAAGTTGATTTTAGTTGTTTGAAGTTGATTTTAGTTGTTTGGAGTTGATTTGAGTTGTTTTGAGTTGTTTGAAGTGGATTTGAGTTGTTTTGAGATGTTTAGAGTTGATTTGAGTTGTTTTGAGTTGTTTGAAGTTGATTTGAGTTGTTTGGAGTTGATTTGAGTTGTATTGAATTTTTTGCATGATGTAGCTTTCAAAATTTCGTTCACTGAAAGTAATTATGCTGGATGCGTCGCGCTGGTTCTGGACAATCTCTTCTTTGGAAGAACATGACTTCATACTAGGGTCACATGGTCATCAGATTTGATTTCAGTATTTTTGAGTTGATTTGAAGTGGATTTTAGTTGTTTGGAGTTGATTTGAGTTGTTTGGAGTTGATTTGAAGTTGACTTGAGATGTTTGGAGTTGATTTAGTTGATTTGTGAATAAAAAACCTTTCCTGTTGATAATAGCTCATGTAGCTGCTGTAGGTCTCTCAGAATAAAGCTTGTTGAATTTACTTTACTCCTCTTTTTTGTCATGTGGATATTCTGGTAATTTGTTGGTGTTGTATAATCTTTGTTGTCATCTTCATAGTGCTTTTGATCCAAATAATTCACTTCTCTTCCCAGCAGAGAATTCAAGATTTTTGACCCCGACGTGATTTGAACACGCAACCTTCTGATCTGGAGTCAGACGCGCTACCGTTGCGCCACGAGGTCTCACACTCATGCATTTAGGTTCATATCTGGTTCTTTCCCATACTTTTAGCACAAAGTTCAAAGCACACAGTTGTATTGGATTTTTTTGTATGATGTAGCTTTCAAAATTTCTTTCACTGAAAGTAATTATGCTGAATGCGTCATGCTGGTTCTGGACAATCTCTTCTTTGGAAGAACATGACTCATACTAGGGTCACATGGTCATCATATTTGATTTCAGTTGTTTTGAGTTGTTTGAAGTTGATTTGAGTTGTTTGGAGTTGATTTGAGTTGTTTGAAGTTGATCTGAGTTGCTTGGAGTTGATTGGAGTTGTATTGAATTTTTTGTATGATGTAGCTTTCAAAATGTCTTTCACTGAAAGTAATTATGCTGGATGCATCACGCTGGTTCTGGACAATCTCTTCTTTGGAAGAACATGACTTCATACTAGGGTCACATGGTCATCAGATTTGATTTCAGTTGTTTTGAGTTGATTTGAAGTGGATTTTAGTTGTTTGGAGTTGATTTGAGTTGTTTGGAGTTGATTTGAAGTTGACTTGAGATGTTTGGAGTTGATTTAGTTGATTTGTGAATAAAAAACCTTTCCTGTTGATAATAGCTCATGTAGCTGCTGTAGGTCTCTCAGAATAAAGCTTGTTGAATTTACTTTACTCCTCTTTTTTGTCATGTGGATATTCTGGTAATTTGGTGGTGTTGTATAATCTTTGTTGTCATCTTCATAGTGCTTTTGATCCAAATAATTCACTTCTCTTCCCAGCAGAGAATGCGCTACCGTTGCGCCACTAGGTCTCGCACTCATGCATTTAGGTTCATATCTGGTTCTTTCCCAGACTTTTAGCACAAAGTTCAAAGCACACAGTTGTATTGGATTTTTTTGTATGATGTAGCTTTCAAAATTTCTTTCACTGAAAGTAATTATGCTGGATGCGTCACGCTGGTTCTGGACAATCTCTTCTTTGGAAGAACATGACTTCATACTAGGGTCACATGGTCATCAGATTTGATTTCAGTTGTTTTGAGTTGATTTGAAGTTGATTTTAGTTATTTGGAGTTGATTTGAGTTGTTTGGAGTTGATTTGAGTTGTTTGAAGTTGATTTGAGTTGTTTGGAGATGATTTGAGTTGTTTGGAGTTTATTTGAGATGTTTTGAGTTGTTTGAAGTTGATTTGAGTTGTTTGGAGTTTATTTGAGATGTTTTGAGTTGTTTGAAGTTGATTTGAGTTGTGTGGAGTTGATTTGAGTTGTATTGAATTTTTTGTATGATGTAGCTTTCAAAATTTCGTTCATTGAAAGTAATTATGCTGGATGTGTCATGCTGGTTCTGGACAATCTCTTCTTTGGAAGAACATGACTTCATACTAGGGTCACATGGTCATCAGATTTGATTTCAGTTGTTTTGAGTTGATTTGAAGTTGATTTTAGTTGTTTGGAGTTAATTTCAGTTGTTTGGAGTTGATTTGAGTTGTTTTGAGTTGTTTGAATTGGATTTGAGTTGTTTTGAGATATTTAGAGTTGATTTGAGTTGTTTTGAGTTGTTTGAAGTTGATTTGAGTTGTTTGGAGTTGATTTGAGTTGTATTGAATTTTTTGCATGATGTAGCTTTCAAAATTTCGTTCACTGAAAGTAATTATGCTGGATGCATCGCGCTGGTTCTGGACAATCTCTTCTTTGGAAAAACATGACTTCATACTAGGGTCACATGGTCATCAGATTTGATTTCAGTTGTTTTGAGTTGATTTGAAGTTGATTGGAGTTCATTTGAGTTGTTTTGAGTTGTTTGAAGTTGATTAATCTTTGTTGTCATCTTCATAGTGCTTTTGATCCAAATAATTCACTTCTCTTCCCAGCAGAGAAATCATGATTTTTGATTTTTGATTTTTTTCAGTTGTTTTGAGTTGATTTGAAGTGGATTTTAGTTGTTTGGAGTTGATTTGAGTTGTTTGGAGTTGATTTGAAGTTGACTTGAGATGTCTGGAGTTGATTTAGTTGATTTGTGAATAAAAAACCTTTCCTGTTGATAATAGCTCATGTAGCTGCTGTAGGTCTCTCAGAATAAAGCTTGTTGAATTTACTTTACTCCTCTTTTTTGTCATGTGGATATTCTGGTAATTTGGTGGTGTTGTATAATCTTTGTTGTCATCTTCATAGTGCTTTTGATCCAAATAATTCACTTCTCTTCCCAGCAGAGAATTCAAGATTTTTGACCCCGACGTGATTTGAACACGCAACCTTCTGATCTGGAGTCAGACGCGCTACCGTTGCGCCACGAGGTCTCGCACTCATGCATTTAGGTTCATATCTGGTTCTTTCCCAGACTTTTAGCACAAAGTTCAAAGCACACAGTTGTATTGGATTTTTTTGTATGATGTAGCTTTCAAAATTTCTTTCACTGAAAGTAATTATGCTGGATGCGTCACGCTGGTTCTGGACAATCTCTTCTTTGGAAGAACATGACTTCATACTAGGGTCACATGGTCATCAGATTTGATTTCAGTTGTTTTGAGTTGATTTGAAGTTGATTTTAGTTATTTGGAGTTGATTTGAGTTGTTTGGAGTTGATTTGAGTTGTTTGAAGTTGATTTGAGTTGTTTGGAGATGATTTGAATTGTTTGGAGTTGATTTGAGTTGTTTGGAGTTGTTTGAAGTTGATTTGAGTTGTTTGGATTTTATTTGAGATGTTTTGAGTTGTTTGAAGTTGATTTGAGTTGTGTGGAGTTGATTTGAGTTGTATTGAATTTTTTGTATGATGTAGCTTTCAAAATTTCGTTCATTGAAAGTAATTATGCTGGATGTGTCATGCTGGTTCTGGACAATCTCTTCTTTGGAAGAACATGACTTCATACTAGGGTCACATGGTCATCAGATTTGATTTCAGTTGTTTTGAGTTGATTTGAAGTTGATTTTAGTTGTTTGGAGTTGATTTTAGTTGTTTGGAGTTGATTTGAGTTGTTTTGAGTTGTTTGAAGTGGATTTGAGTTGTTTTGAGATGTTTAGAGTTGATTTGAGTTGTTTTGAGTTGTTTGAAGTTGATTTGAGTTGTTTGGAGTTGATTTGAGTTGTATTGAATTTTTTGCATGATGTAGCTTTCAAAATTTCATTCACTGAAAGTAATTATGCTGGATGCGTCGCGCTGGTTCTGGACAATCTCTTCTTTGGAAAAACATGACTTCATACTAGGGTCACATGGTCATCAGATTTGATTTCAGTTGTTTTGAGTTGATTTGAAGTTGATTGGAGTTCATTTGAGTTGTTTTGAGTTGTTTGAAGTTGATTTGAGTTGTTTGGAGATGATTTGAATTATTTGGAGTTGATGTGAGTTGTTTTGAGTTGTTTGAAGTTGATTTGAGTTGTTTGGAGTTGATTTGAGTTGTTTGGAGTTGTTTTGAATTGTTTGAAGTTGATTTGAGTTGTTTGGAGATGATTTGAATTGTTTGGAGTTGATTTGAGTTGTTTGAAGTTGATTTGAGTTGTTTGGAGTTGACTTGAAGTTGATTTTCCCAGACTTTTAGCATAAATTTCAAAACACACAGTTGTATTGGATTTTTTTGTATGATGTAGCTTTCAAAATTTCTTTCACTGAAAGTAATTATGCTGAATGCGTCATGCTGGTTCTGGACAATCTCTTCTTTGGAAGAACATGACTTCATACTAGGGTCACATGGTCATCATATTTGATTTCAGTTGTTTTGAGTTGTTTGAAGTTGATTTGAGTTGTTTGGAGTTGATTTGAGTTGTTTGAAGTTGATTTGAAGTTGACTTGAGTTGTTTGGAGTTGATTTAGTTGATTTGTGAATAAAAAACCTTTCCTGTTGATAATAGCTCATGTAGCTGCTGTAGGTCTCTCAGAATAAAGCTTGTTGAATTTACTTTACTCCTCTCTTTTGTCATGTGGATATTCTGGTAATGTGTTGGTGTTGTATAATCTTTGTTGTCATCTTCATAGTGCTTTTGATCCAAATAATTCACTTCTCTTCCCAGCAGAGAAATCAAGATTTTTGACCCCGACATGATTTGAACACGCAATCTTCTGATCTGGAGTCAGACGCGCTACCGTTGCGCCACGAGGTCTCGCGCGCATGCACTCAGGTTCATATCTGGTTCTTTCCCAGACTTTTAGCACAAAGTTCAAAGCACACAGTTGTATTGGATTTTTTTGTATGATGTAGCTTTCAAAATTTCTTTCACTGAAAGTAATTATGCTGGATGCGTCACGCTGGTTCTGGACAATCTCTTCTTTGGAAGAACATGACTTCATACTAGGGTCACATGGTCATCAGATTTGATTTCAGTTGTTTTGAGTTGATTTGAAGTTGATTTTAGTTATTTGGAGTTGATTTGAGTTGTTTGGAGTTGATTTCAGTTGTTTGAAGTTGATTTGAGTTGTTTGGAGATGATTTGAATTGTTTGGAGTTGATTTGAGTTGTTTGAAGTTGATTTGAGTTGTTTGGAGTTTATTTGAGATGTTTTGAGTTGTTTGAAGTTGATTTGAGTTGTGTGGAGTTGATTTGAGTTGTATTCAATTTTTTGTATGATGTAGCTTTCAAAATTTCGTTCATTGAAAGTAATTATGCTGGATTTGTCATGCTGGTTCTGGACAATCTCTTCTTTGGAAGAACATGACTTCATACTAGGGTCACATGGTCATCAGATTTATTTCAGTTGTTTTGAGTTGATTTGAAGTTGATTTTAGTTGTTTGAAGTTGATTTTAGTTGTTTGGAGTTGATTTGAGTTGTTTTGAGTTGTTTGAAGTGGATTTGAGTTGTTTTGAGATATTTAGAGTTGATTTGAGTTGTTTTGAGTTGTTTGAAGTTGATTTGAGTTGTTTGGAGTTGATTTGAGTTGTATTGAATTTTTTGCATGATGTAGCTTTCAAAATTTCGTTCACTGAAAGTAATTATGCTGGATGCATCGCGCTGGTTCTGGACAATCTCTTCTTTGGAAAAACATGACTTCATACTAGGGTCACATGGTCATCAGAGTTGATTTGAGTTGTTTGGAGTGTATACTCACTCTTTTGATGAATCTTCTCTTTCCCACCCTCAGATGCCACAGCTTCTCAGCATGTCTGGCAGAAATATGAATGCAATCCGTCCTCTGCAAATGATCCAAAATGCAGCTGCCCGGCTTGTTTTCAACCTTCCAAAGTTCTCGCATACCACCCCGAAAATGGACCAGTTCCCTCTTACCTCAAAGCCCTCATCATTTCTCGCACTGCACCCCGCAACCCCCGATCTACCAGCACTGCTCGACTGGTTCCACCATCTCTCAGGGTGAGAGGCAAGTATACTACAAGACTCTTCTCTGTTCTGGCACCAAGGGGGTGGAATGAACTTCCCCTAGAGGTCTGGACAGCTGAGTCACTGGCTATTTTCTAGCGGAGGTAGAAGACCTACTTATTTAGGAAACACTTCAACTAGCACTTCAAAAAAAAAAAAAAAAAAAAAACCTTTGACACTTTTTCATTGTAACTTTGAACAAATGTTTTAAACTCATGGTATCTTAAGTATGTAACCTAGTGAGCCAGCATTAATGTGTTCAATGTTAGAGATTTAAGCACTTATGTACGTCACTCTGGTGTATGTCGCACTTATGTATGTTGCTGCTGTAAATGTAAATGAGTTGATTTCAGTTGTTTGGAGTTGTTTTGAGAATAGGAAATCGACAAAGTGTCTGATTTGTGTCCAATTTGCCAGCACATGATAGTCTCAAATGCAAACTTTAAACTGTAGTCATTTTTCTGTCCAAGAATAAAAAACCTTTCCTGTTGATAATAGCTCATGTAGCTACTGTAGGCCTCTCAAAATAAAGCTTGTTGAATTTACAATCTCCTCTGCTGTAGGCCTCTCAGAATAAATCTTGTTGAATTTACAATCTCTTCTTTGGAAGAACATGACTTCATACTAGGGTCACATGGTCATCAGAATTGATTTGAGTAGTTTGAGTTGTTTTGAGTTTATTCAAAGTTTAATTGAGTTGTTTGGAGTTGATTTGAGAACAGGAAATAGACAGTGTCTGATTTGTGTCCATTGTGCCTGCACATGGCTTTAAACTGTAGTCATTTTTCTGTCCAAGAATAAAAAAACCTTTCCTCTTGAAAATAGCTAATGAAATGCCAGTAACTGCTGTAGGTCTCTCAGAATAAAGCTTGCTGAATTTACTTTACTCTCCTCTTTTAGTCATGTGGATATTCT
Organism: Tachysurus fulvidraco; assembly: GCF_022655615.1. NCBI lineage: Eukaryota > Metazoa > Chordata > Actinopteri > Siluriformes > Bagridae > Tachysurus > Tachysurus fulvidraco. The sequence goes on from NC_062527.1 coordinate 18,346,043, forward strand.
GGGAATGTGTTTATGTTATATATTTATTGTTGAAATCTTTAATGCTTTTGATCCAAATAATTCACTTCTCTTCCCAGCAGAGAAATCAAGATTTTTGACCCCGACGTGATTTGAACACGCAACCTTCTGATCTGGAGTCAGACGCGCTACCGTTGCGCCACGAGGTCTTCTGTATACGTAATCAGCCTTATAAATTATTTTATTACTTTGAATTGAATTACTTTCATGTTTTCTTTTACAGTAAGTACAGTGTCACGTGACAAACATCATAATCGTCATGACGCGTGCACGCCCATTTCCTTTTCACGTTTTAACACCGACCGGGACGCTGCGTCCTTACGGTTTCTGACTCGTATTCCGATTCTAGAACAACGGTAGCTCTCACCCTTTTCCTTTTGTTTGTTATAATATTGTTCTTGTCCTCTGGCACTGTTATTTCTTTTATTTTAGTTGCTGTGCATTTGCACTTTGAATAATATATCTCATTGTATTGTTGGTTTATGGCATTAATAAAAAAGAAACAACAACAACAACAACAAAAAAAAACGGTAGCTCTGCGCTCGCGCCTGGCTGATTGCATTTCGAACGGGTTGCGCGCGCTCCGCTATCTGACGAGATTTTGGGCTCGATACCAATCCAAAGCAAACTTAGGGTGCTATTTAATCACTTCCTGTCGTGGGGGGGGGTACACATTTTAAACCAACAAACAAACACACTTAATGCGTCCGTTTGAATGTCACACGTAGAAATACATTCCATATTAAAGTGCGTTATTAAAAAAAAAAAACTGTCAAAGTGGTTGAGTGGAAGTGACTAGTGGTAAAATATGGAGATGGAATTGAGACAGGGCCACTGTGCCGCGCGAGGAAGTGGCGTTGTTTGAGCGACGAGAGCTTGTGTGTGTGTGTGTGTGTGTGTGTGTGTGTGTGTGTGTGTGTGTGTGTGTGTGTGTGTGTGTGTGTGTGTGTGTGTGTGTGTGTGTGTGTGTGTGTGTGTGTGTGTGTGTGTGTGTGTGTGTGTGTGTGTGTGTGTGTGTGTGTGTGTGTGTGTGTGTGTGTGTGTGTGTGTGTGTGTGTGTGTGTGTGTGTGTGTGTGTGTGTGTGTGTCGCTAGTTACACACGCGCTTATTCACATTTCCTGTGTTTTTTCGTGCTGAGGGAACAGAGCGTCGCTTGAGGCGTTTATTTGTGCAGGTGTCGCTCCGTGGGAGAAAGTAATCATTGTAAAAATATTGGTAAGCTTTCTTTAAGCTGTGTGTTTTTTTTTAATTTATTACTTTGGCGGTTGGTCGATTTGAATCTGAGAGGATTTAACGGCTAGGCCGCGGCTAACACTCTGAAGCTAACACGACTTAGCCGGCTTGCTAGCTGGTCCAGGCGTCTCTTTTGTCTTAAATCTGTTGGTTTGTCTTTTTTCCCCTCTAACCTTTATCCATATTGACTATTTTATCGTTTATCTGTAATATAACAATTTGTAGTTTGCTTAATGGCGGTTTCTGGTTGTTTATGCTATCTAGTTAGCATGCTATCATGGTGTGGCGCTAGTTTTGTTAAGGGGGCGGAACGCTGTTGTGTGTGTTAGGACGTTTTAGTGGACAAACTACTTTTTATACGTTGTAGAATAAAGGTTGTAGTGCTTTGTCGACTTCAATTCGAGCTGTAAAGTGAGTTAGCTTTCTTGTGTTTTTAACTGTTAGCAAATGCGCGCGCGCACTGAAGTGTTAGTGTTACTGAGTGATCGAGGTTCTGTTTTATTCATTTATTAATTTATTACGCATTATTTGGTCATGTAGCTGACACGTGGGTGGATGCACAAGTCGTGTTTTTTTTTTAAATTAGATAGAAGTTTTAATAGGTTTGCACGGGTATGGTTTTGTTCTGTGTTGTCTGCAAAAGGGGGCGGGGTCACTGGCGCGTGCTCGCAGGTGTAAAGCAGAGGTGCACAAACTTTTGCTTTTCCTTTCAAAAATACTTTTTAAGGATTTTTTTTCCAATCCTAGCAGTTTGGTCCCCCCCCCACAGTAACATCAGTGTTAAAGCAATAAGGTTTGTGTTCCTGAACTTTCCCATGCACCAGTGTCATGGCAACAGCACTTGCTATATATTTGTGTGGATTATTATTGTAAATCAAACCAGATCAAATCCTCCACATGTCCTCATTTTTGTTGAAAATGCAACAAGTCTTTTGTTTAGTGCAGTGTTTTACACAGCAATGTTGTGCCTTTTCAACACTAGTGCACTTCACAGCTAAAGGGTTTTAAATGTAGTTACTTCCGCTTTTCTGAGAAACTTGTAGTTGTTGTAGTGTGTTACAAGGCATGTTGGGTGAGAATTCTTTAAGCCAATAAGGTTAACCACCGAGGTGCTGTAACAACCCGGGTCTTTTATGTTCTCTCTGTATTCTTGTCCCTCTCAGAGGAATGGCTGCTGAAGTGAATGGCAGCTCTGCTCCTGCAAAAGAAGAAGAAGAGCCTATGGACGTCTCAGCGGCACACACCGAAAACTACCAGACTCTCATTGATGCTGGACTTCCCCAGAAAGTAGCTGAGAGCTTGGACAACATCTTCCAGACAGGTGAGAACATACAGCATCCGCATTTATAGCTTTACAAGAAGAACTTTGTGTACATGTGGGCATGTGTAAGCAGTGCTAAACACTTCCGGTAGAACTTTTAATTCACCTTCAAAACTATTTTATAAGACATTTTTGCTCGAGTTAGTGCAAAATTTGGTTAAATTCCAATTGTGGTGGTAAGAGGGGCAGGTGTGTGCAAGCATAGCTAAGGGTTTGCACATGTATGCTGCAGGTTTGGTGGCCTATGCTGACCTTGATGAGAGGGCGATCGATGCTCTGCGTGAGTTTAATGAAGAAGGAGCTCTGTCTGTACTGCAGCAGTTTAAAGAGAGTGACTTGTCTCATGTCCAGGTGAGTGCTTTGGTTATTATCTTTAAATGCACAACCCTAATAAGGCCTGTTGTTCAGTATAACTCGAGCCATGTTTGAGTCTTCATTGTTCTTTGATTCCTTGCAGAATAAGAGTGCCTTCCTGTGTGGTGTCATGAAGACCTACAGACAGCGGGAAAAACAAGGCAGCAAAATACAGGAATCCACAAAAGGCCCAGACGAGACAAAGATAAAGGTGAATCTTTGAGGTTTTAAGCAATGGAGTCTTGCTTGTTCATGCATTGATATTTGTATAGTCTCATACTGATGACATCAATACCCTGAACTTAGGCTTTGCTGGAGAGGACAGGATATACCCTGGATGTCACTACAGGCCAGAGGAAATATGGTGGCCCACCCCCAGAGACAGTCTTCTCAGGCACACAGCCTGGAATTGGCACTGAGGTAATATTTTACAACAAACACACCAACATATGAACGACAGCTATTTTGAATGAGTGAAGTTTTGTGCCTGTTCGCCTTTTTTGTCAGATTTCACAGTTCTCAAAACAATTAGAGCAGTTTCTCAGATTTCACTGTGCACACAATTATTTATTGGCTGAGATTGTGTAAGTCTGAAAAAGAACTTTTGTTCATTTGTTTGTTTCTGGTATGCATAGATTTGTTAGATTGCTTAGTTATCTGAAGAACCAGTTCGGAATATTTAGTGCATCATATCCATTCTTTAGAGTGGTGTTTATAGTTCAGTTCTGTTCTTTGCTGTACCCCAGAACTCCATAGCATGCATGTGGTTCACTTCCACTTTCTGCGTTTTGATCGAGGGTTGTATCCCCTTTTCAGTTCATGCAGAGGCAGATGGAGAGCACCTCACAGTGTATGAACACTGGGTTCTACATGCTTTGAGGAAAACACTCCTCCAATCTTCGATTCCAATAGAATAAACACTTCTCTTCTGATCTTTGAATGCCTTGAAGGTACAATATACATATTGTCTCTTTTTTATTGTGTGTATAGGTGTTTGTGGGAAAAATTCCTCGGGATTTGTATGAAGATGAGCTGGTTCCACTGTTTGAGAAGGCGGGACCTATATGGGACCTGAGGTTAATGATGGACCCGCTGTCCGGACAGAACCGTGGTTATGCGTTCATCACCTTCTGTAGCAAAGATGCTGCACAGGAGGCGGTCAAACTGGTGAGGCGGTCAAACAACACACTGACACATTTTAAATACACCATATTCAGAATCCCTTGCTATAATAACCTGATTTGAATTCAGGAATTCTGCTAATATTATAGTATATAATATATGTTGACACAGTCAACTCAAATCAAATTTTGTCACATACAGAGTATGACATGCAGTGAAATGCTTTTTACATCTGTCCAGTATTCAAGCATAAAAAGGAATGGAATTAAGGATAAAAATAAAACAAAAAGAAGGTAGATAAATAAAAAGTATAAACTATATAAAACCAGATAAAATATGAAAATATGTGAAAAATGCGTATAATACATAAAGGTGTATAGTTTTAACGACTGTCCTTAAAGTATCCATGTGCAGTATGGTGTGGTATAAAGTGGCACTGTCCAGAGTTAGTGTCATAGTGCAAAAAAGTGAAGATGGGGGGAGAGGTCTAGTACTAGATCCTGGGTGTTTCCTGGTTTAAACTTCGAATGGCCTGCGGGAAGAAGCTTCTCTTCATTCTCTCTGTGTTTGCTTTAAAGGAGCGGAAGTGTTTCCCTGAACACAACAAAGAAAAGAGTCCATTGTTGGGATGGCTGAGATCCTTTACAATCTTCCTGGTCCAGCACCACGTGCTGTAGATGTCCTGCAGGTCAGGGAGCTCAGTTTGGATGGTACATTCAGCTGACCGCACCATCCACTGGAGGGCTTGCCTGTCCTACATGGTGCTGTTCCCGAACCAGGAAGTGATGCTACCCGTCAGGACACTCTCAGTGGTGCAGGTGTAGAAAGTCTTTAGCACCTGAGAGGGTAGTTTGTAGTCCATTAAGCGTCTCAGATGGTACAGACGCTGCCAGGCCTTCTTCACCAGGGCGTTAATGTGACAGGACCAAGACAGGTCCTGTGGGATGTGAACACCCAGGTACTGGAAATTGTCCACTCTCTCCACTGGGGTCCTGTTTATGTTTAGCAGTTGGTATGACTGCTCCTGCTTTGTGCTGAAGTCAACTATCAACTCCTTAGTCTTGCTGATGTTCAGGAGAAGATTGTTGTCCAGGCACCATCTCTCCAGGTTTTTAGTTTCCTGTAGGTAGGCCGTCTCGTCGGTGTTGATCAGGCCCACCACAACGGTGTCGTCAGAAAACTTGATGATAGTGATGGAGTTGGAAGTGGCCACACAGTCATATGTGTACAGTGAGTACAGCAGGGGGCTTAAAACACAACCCTGGGGAGCTCCAGTGCTGCGGGTGGGGGGTGGATGGTGTGTTTGTCCACCCATACAGCTTGTGGTCTGTCTGTCACAAAGTTGGAGATTCATTGACACAGCGGCAGGCTGAGTTGCAGGACCTCCAACATAGAGGTGAGTGTGGAGGGGAATTATGGTCCGCAGACAGCATTTTTGCATAATTTCCTTTTCTGCAGTCCAGCTGGCATCCTCAGTAGAGCAGTTCTGGTGGTTCGTAAACTGTAGTGGATCCAGTGTGTCAGGTAGTGATGCTGTGATGAAGTCTCTCGAAGGACTTCATCATTACTGAGGTCAGAGCTACAGGGCAGTAGTCATTGAGGCAGGTGGGCTGGGATTTCTTCGCGACAGGAACAATGGTGGACTGTTTGAAGCATGAGGGGACAATAGACTGTTCCAGTGAAAGGTTGAATATCTGTGAACACCGGTGCTTGCTGGTCAGCGCAGGCTTTCAGAACCCGACCTGTGATGCCATCTGGTCCTGCTGCCTTCCTGGTATTCACTCTCTTGAATGCCCTCCTCACGTTATGCTCCGAAATGGTGAATGTGCTTACCTTTAAGCTCTTTCAGCGTGCATGCTGTTTGTGCCGCTATCGTGGTTAGCTGCAGCCTCATAGCGAGCATAAAAAGTGTTTAGCTGCCAGAGAAGCGTCCGCATTCTCCATTCTGGAAGCTGGTGTTCTATAGTCCGTGATGTTCCTTAATCCCTTTGCTTCCTTCATTGCTCTGTGCAAACTGTAAGATGCAGCCTTGTACTCGTCCATTTCCCCGGTGGTGAGCCCCGTTTTGTAGGCAGCGGAGCGGGATCTCAGAGCATCGCGGATAGTTTTATCCACCCACGGCTTCTGGTTGGGAAACGTTCTGATGGTGGTTTTCTACACTGTATCATCCGCTAGTTTCCAGATGAATCCCACAACTGCTTCCGTAAACATGTTGACGTCATCAGAGCTGCGCCTGAACATGTCCCAGTCTGCGTCATCTAAAGCGGCCTTGTAGCTGTTCTTGAATGGTGTCTAGCAGTGGTCTAGCTTCCTTTCGCCCCTGGTGGGGCAGGTGATGTGCTGCTGAAAGTTTGGTAGTGCACGCTTGAGGTTGGCACTTTTAAAGTCTCCCACCACAATGAGCGCAGCATCCAGATTCTGTCTTTGGTGTAGCGTTAGTGTCTCATGTAAGTCCCATACTGCAATGTCCGTGTCTGCTTGAGGTGGAATATAAGCGGCACTGACTATGACCGAGCTGAATTCCCGAGGTAGATAGAAGGGCCGACATTTGTTGGTCAGTAGTTCCAGATTTGGTGTGCAGAGGAAAGAGGAGTGACACTCGCGTTGTTGCACCAGTGGTTGTTCACCATCACACACACTCCACCTCCCCTTGACCTCCAGTGTTCTTTCCATGCGGTAGACCGAGAAAAACTCGGCCGGCTGGATTGCGTGGTCCTGTACCACTAGTTCAGACATGTCACAGTGAAGCAGAGAAGGTTGCAGTTCCGAATGTCCCTCTGGAACTTGACCCTTGCCCTGAGGTCGTCGAGTTTGCTTTCCAGAGACTGGACATTGGCTAACAGGATACTAGGTAAGGGAGCGTGGTGTGCGCTTGCCCTCAGCCTGTTCCTGACAATGGCTCATTTCCCTTGCGGTTGCTGGTGTGGGTCACGTCCTTTGTTCTTCCTCAGGATCTCGCTCGGCCAGCATGGGTTCAGGTTTAAAAGTGAGAAAAAAAGAGAACAGTATCTATGTAAATAAATAAATAAAATAAACAAAAGAAACAAAGTGCAACCAGAGCACTCACCGGCATAATCCTGTCACTCAATCACACAGATTTGATTCTGAAATTCTTCTCTTTCTCTCCCTATTTCTCTGTGTTTTTCAGTGTGATAATTATGAGATCAGACCAGGGAAGTATTTGGGTGTTTGCATTTCTGTAGCCAACAACCGACTCTTTGTGGGCTCCATTCCAAAGAACAAGACCAGGGAAAGCATCCTGGAAGACTTTGGCAAAGTGACAGGTCAGAACCCAAGCTCCCCCTACATCCATCTCCATTCATTAATGTACCTGTATATAAATATATTTATATTTACTCACATACGTACAGTATATGTCCAAATAACTTAAATAATGTCCTGGAATCATTTCTAATTTTCAACAAAAATTTATATATATATGAATAGGCTGTTCGTTTTAAAGACTGTTCGTTTTTGCCTATATTTGATTTACGTTGCTTGTGTACTTGTTCCAGAGGGTCTACAGGAAGTTATTCTGTACACACAAGCTGACGACAAGAAGAAGAACCGAGGTTTCTGCTTTTTAGAGTATGAGGACCACAAGTCAGCAGCACAGGCCCGCCGTCGCCTCATGAGCGGCAAAATTAAGGTGTGGGGAAACCCTGTAACAGTGGAGTGGGCCGACCCGGTTGCTGAACCTGACCCTGAGGTCATGGCCAAGGTCGGTTTTTTTAATATTGTGAAGGTTGGTGAGTTAATACATCAGGGTTTATTAAAATGTGGTTTCTTAAAATGTTTTGCATTTACATGGTTTTAGGTGAAGGTGCTGTTTGTTCGTAAGCTAGCCACTTCTGTCACAGAGGAGCTCCTAGAGAAGACATTCTCACAGTTTGGGAAACTAGAACGTGTTAAGAAACTGAAAGACTATGCCTTCGTTCACTTTGAGGAGCGGGACGCTGCTGTTAAGGTAGTCAAATTAGGTGGAATGTGTGGAAGTGTTTAAAAAAAAAAAAAGTTTATTTTATGATGCACTAAATTAATGTGACTATATAAATGTTCTGATGTTTGTGTGCATGTGTCAGGCCATGGAAGAGATGAATGGGAAAGAGCTTGGGGGAGAAGAGATTGAGATTGTCCTTGCAAAGCCTCCAGACAAGAAGAGGAAAGAACGGCAAGCTGCCCGACAGACCAGCAGAAATACAGGGTATGTCTGTGCACAGAAGCAAAAATAAATACTGTATTAATCTTCTCATCTGTCAACCATGTTTCCAAAAATTTGCATTCTCTATACTGATTTTAAAAAATACCTGACACTTGTGGAATTGTCCACTAATTGTTTAAAATAAGCATCGGAATATCAACTACACTTTAACTGATTAGGGATGAGACAGACGTGAAAATCTGGTCAAAACTGCTGTAATTGAGTCTTATCCCATTCGAATATTTGTTTGTTTTTTGCAATTTGCATGCAAGTTTGTTAGAATGCACACATTGAGTTTGAAAGTCACATTTCACTATGTATTTTGTCATCTGTGCAGATATGACGATTATTACTACTACCCCCCACCTCGCATGCCACCCCCAGGCCGTGGCCGCGGCCGAGGTGGTCGTGGCGGCTATTCTTACCCACCCGATTACTACGGCTATGAAGACTACTATGATGACTACTACGGTTATGATTACCATGACTATCGTGGTGGCTACGACGATCCCTATTATGGCTATGAAGAAGTGTATCCAATAAGGGGACGTGGCAACCGTGGGAGCCGTGGAGCCCCTCCCCCACCCAGAGCACGCGGGGTTCCCCCGGCTCGCGGTAGAGGTGGCTATGCTCCGAGGGGAGGTGCTCCCATGGGTGCAGGCCGTGGAGGACGTGGAGGGGGACGAGGTGGCCCTTTCCAGTCACCCAGGGGTGGACGTGGCACCAGAGGTGCCCGTGGGAACCGTGGTGGCAATGTGGGTGGTAAGAGAAAGGCAGACGTGTTTAACCAACCGGATTCAAAACGACGCCAGACAACCAATCAGCAGAACTGGGGGTCGCAGCCAATCGCTCAGCAGCCACTACAGCAAGGGGGTGACTACTCCAGCAACTACTACAGCAATGACACCCTGGAGTTCTCCCAGGATTCTTATGGGCAGCAGTGGAAGTAGACGACACACACATCACCACCCCCCCAAAAAAAAAGGTATTTGGCAACAATAAGAGAAACAATTCACAAAAAATAAACTAATTAAAACACAACTCAAACACGTTCCCACCGTCCTCCTGTTAAAAAAAAGAAACACTCGTTGATTGGCTGGCAGTGTTTGACTTCTATTCTCCTTCTCCCTCCGTAGAGTATGTCAGTGACACAATAAGGACACGCCCCAGAATTGGCTTCACAAATCCTGATTGGCTGAAAGTACGTTTTTGGCTGAAGACAAGAATGTATCTGTTCCTCTTCCTTCCCCTGATTGGTTTGCTCTCTCTCTTTCTCTCTCACTCACACACACACTCACACACACACACACGAATGACTTGGACATTTTGTCTTAAATCATGCACCACTTTTATCCCTTCCATTTGTTCTTTGTTTTAAAAGCCAGCAATGAACATTTTAAAGACACAAGGACTTTGACTTCTAAAATAAAAAATAAAAAAAGAGAGGAAAAAAAGACAAAAAAAAGGCTGTACCATTAAAATCATGACATGGTCTCGTAGAAAGCTCCTGTCCAAACGTTCATTCAACCCCCACCTCCAACCCCCACCATCACATCCAACTGTACACTCTCTTATTACTCCCACTCTTTTACTCTCTCTCGTTCTGTGGTTTCTGATAGTGGCATAGGGTCTTGCTTGTAAATAATGGCTATGACTAGAGCTTCATTTTCATTTTATTTGTCTTTTTTTCGGAAGTGGAGAAAAGAATCCACAGGAAGGAAAAACAAAGTTTTGTAGCTGGAAGTACCGTTAAAAGTGTATGTTTAGCATTTCTAGAAGTAGATAAATTGTGTTTTTTAAAACCTGACATAACTTCAGACATTTTTTCTTCTTTTTTTTTTTTTTTTTTTTTTAAATTTGCTCGTTAGGACTTTGGTTTGGCTCACCTTAAAAGCCATGACAGTTTGTTCTCTGATGTTTGTATTTATAACTTTTATTTTTTGTTTGTTCCGTTTCAATAAAAACTCATCCGAGCAACAATTGGTCAAGTAACTTGAAACTCAGTGTTTGTGATTGTAAATTTATTTAGTTTGTACCTTTCACTATTGCTAAGGAACACGGCTGAACAAAAACACACTCAAGTCAAATCACAATTTAAATGCATAAATCTTGGCTATGAAATTTCTGTATATTTTGTTTTGTAATGTTCACATCGTCGGAGGAATTCCATTTTCCTTCCTCAATGAACCTGTATGAAGATTAAGGAGCTACAAAGCCTATTGTGTCATTTTATTTTTATGTAAATACAACAACTTTCAGAAGCAGGACAAAATTTTCCATGTAGCGCAACACGTACAATATTATAACAGGGTTCTTGCACTCGTCTGGTATAGAATCTCAATTCTCTCATTTAATGACCTACAGAATTTATAAAATGCGATAATTGTCATTTGGCAGCAGTGCAGCTATTTAATTGTCAAAGTAATACGAGCACCAAGGTTAGAAATGCAGTTGTCCTTATTTATCAAAGGTGCATGCATTCAAATCTGATCATAAAACAAACTGATGCAAATTCCATTCATTAATTTCATCTTTTTAACTGTATCATTAAACTCCTCACATCTGGCTGTAGAGTGTGTACATTTAAACGCAGCGTTTTAACAACCCGAACAATAGTTGATGTGCAATTAAATAAATTAAATAGCCAACAAAGTATGCTATAAGGATTTGAGTAGGATTGAAACAATCACCTTGTAGCAAATGGGTCCAATTTAACCGGGATCTTTAATGTGAACAGAATCCATGTTCTTGGGCAGATGTGCTGTTTAAAAAGCATCACATGGGTAAAACGTAAACGAATGAGTGGAAACATTCGCCCATGATCAAGCTGATTGCTGTATTCTTTAATCCAGTTCATTGCTTGTTTTGAAGTTAACCTTGCATTAATTCCTACACTAAAATGTTTGCTCTTTGCCATGCAACTTTGATGAATATCCAGCAAAGTCTTTCGCTAATTTATTGTTAACAAGACCTTTTAAAAGCATATTTCATGCATTTGTCTCACTTCCTAGCACGATTACATCCAATTAGAACATCTAAAAAACATTTTTAATTAAAAAAAAAAGATATGGCAAGAACCCCGTATAAAGTGTATCATGCTGTCAGAACAATTTACGCACCGTGAATATAAGGAATCTCTACACCTCTGTTAAAAGTTTAGGTTTTTACGGCATTAGAAATGAAGCCAAGATAAAGCAGAACTTTTTCCAATTTTACTGGTCGCAAAATCAGTAATATTTCTGGAAAAGGAGGAACAAATACTACAATGACCTGGTTGCGCAAGTGTGCACATCCTTAAGAGCTTTCACATTTTTTTTTCTTTTGCAATGCTCCAGATCATTCAAATCTCTTGTTTAGTGCTCAAGCCATTCCAAACTGATTTGCTTTAAAGCTCCATTCCCAGATGAAGATCCTGACATGAGCACCATAGCATGATCCCGACACCATAATGCTTCACCAAGGGTACGGTGGACTTAGGGTGAGGAGCTGTCTTGAGTTTGTGACAAACGTATCTTATATTTTTCCTAGATCTTTGTCCAAAAGGTTCGTCCTTGGTCTGGTCAGAGCATTGCATTTTGCCACATGGTTCGGGGGTTTGCATTGAGCTTGAATGCTATTCCTTGAGTAAGGGTTTCTGATAGAGAGCCTTATTCCTGTAGCTCCTGTAGGTCTCATGACTGCCTCCCTGGTAAGTTACCTTCTTGTTTCCTTGGAAGGACGTCCTCTTTGTAACGTCACTACAAATCCCCATTCGGTCCACTTGTTTCATGGTCTGCAAGGTGTCCAATGGTACAAATGTTTTGGAAAGTCTTATCACCCTGTCTTCATCGATACCTTTGAATGGCGAGATCCTATACATGCTTTGTTGTCACAATGGCATACAGTTTTGACACATCTTTATCTGAGGTTAATCGGTATCACGATTACTGTTCAAGTGATTGAATGTGATTTTGTTCATTATAAGTGCATTCACACACGTGTCCTTATAAAAGGGTGTGCACGCAGCCATGTTATTGTGCTTTTTATTCCTTTTGTTTCTCTCTTTGTCCTCTTGAATTTCATCAGTTGCTATAGTTGCTTTTTATCTTGGTCTCATTTTTTAGACTTTTAACAGACGTGTAGACTGTTTTTATGCCTGTAATGTTATCCTAAAATGCTCGTGTAAGTTGAGTGAATCTGGTTCAGTATATTTTTAGCACACTGATGAACCGAGTTAGTGCTTCGAATCCATGACTATGTATTCATGTACTCAAAACTGGCTTCATTATTTATACTGAATGTACACAATCATCCCCTTACCCCAAATAAGAGTTGTTTGCTTCTATAGCTTTGCACTGGAGCCCAAGGGGAAGCTTTTATGTATGATTCAATATATCTGCATCATTTTATCTTTAAAACAGCTTGCATTATATATCTTTAAATGTACAAAATAATAATAAAAAAAAACAATTACCTTTCAGTAAAATAAAATAAATAAAATAAATAAAATTGCATTTTTTGTCGAGAAAAAAAAACTATCATTTTTGTTATTTAAAAAATGCAATCATGATTATATATACATGTATAAAATCATGATTGCATTCTTAAAATAAAAGTAAAAAAAAATTGCTGAAAGTTTTTTTTTATTATTTTGCACATTTAAAGATTCTGAAAGATTGAGCATAATATCATCTGCTTTAAACAGAGTGTAATCTCAGCCAAGTCTATTGTGTCTTGTGAGAACACAATATCAGTATCATATTATCACACTGTCCGACTTTAATAGATATCATAATAGCCATCAAATTGTACCGTCACATTTAGTGATCGGATTGTGGGTTTTATGTTAGCCACAGTTGTTAATCTTGGTACATCCAATGCAACAGTAAAGCAAACATACTTCTGACACCATGGTTTGGCTCTTTGGGGTAAGAGGAGGATTGTATCAGGGTTTTTATTTTTCTCTCCCTCTGTTCCTGTGTGAACTGGCCAAAGGAAAGGCGTCATGAATAACCTTGCATAGTGGGCTCCGTCTGAAATGGGTGATGCTAGTAAGGAGGTCGAAATATAAATAAATGTGAGATACCTGCTACAAATGTGCAGATTTGCTCTCTAGCTCTGCTGCTTATATCTTCGTTAAACCTCTTTGTAAATAATCCAATCCGTAAAAGAATTGGATTATTTATTGTGTCGGCTTGAATCGATCTCGCCTTGCGTTTCTGTCTTATTGATGTGGTCTGCACCCCTGCACTATGTGGTGGGAAGTGTGTGTGTGCTTCTGTCATCTCCACAGTGTGTATGTGTTTGGTAAGTGTTTGTCCCTTTGTATCTGACTTATCCAGGTATCGGCGCGAGAGAGAGAGCCGTTGCTAGCTTGAGGAACACACCAGAACTGTGTTCTTCTTCAGCAGGGGGTGAGCTGGTCTTTCACACTCCTCTCTCTCTCTCTCTCTCTCTCTGTCTGTCTGTCTGTCAGTCTCTCTCTCTCTCTTTCTTTCTCACTCTGTCTCTCTCTAGTAATAATTGGCCATCCCAAATACTGATTAGTTTACATTTCTACATTTATTTCAAGTAATCAGCTATAATCATCCTCCGAAGCTTATGACTGCTCTCTAGAAACACACAAACGAATAGTACTTTGCTAAAAGTCCATAGAATTCTGGTGCTACTAGTCATCTCATGTGATTTTATTTAATTCTATGTAACTTCCTCTGCATATAAAATTTCACATTGCAATTATTGATATCCTAAAGTCTAAAAAAAGAAGAGCTTGTTTCCACCATTTCCACAGAAAGGCGAAATAAATAAAGCTGGACGATCAGTCTGCAGTGACAATCACGAAAATTCAGCTGGATGGTGGATTTTTAGGAGTCTGCATTAAGATGCAGTGAATACATCCATTTCTCCTCCACCATGTCTTATATCCACGTCGGCTGACCATTTTCTGTTGATCTGCTGCTCAGTGAGTTTGAACACATCCAATTTCAGACCGACAATATTTCATCTCTTTCTAATTTTCATCACCATTAAAATGCTTGTGTCAATAACAAACAAACCGACGTGAACAATACGATTGTTTAATGTTAGCCGAGTCATTTGATATTAATGAACTCACTAAAAACATTCTTCATTTTCCTATAATGAACATCTTATTACCTGTATAAATGAGGTGAATATAAGGCAGCAAATAGCAGTATTGGGGAAATTATGTATTTTAATACATGTGCCCAAACACACACTCACACTTGACACACATTTATTTCTATGTTTGTTTTTTGTCTTGTTTTTAATATAATGAATGTGGTAATTATTTAAAAAAAAAAAAAAAAAATAAGCTTGTAAATACGAGTGAAGCTCAAGGGGCAAAAAAATAAATCTAGAGATGGCTTGTTTCATTAATGTCCAGTACAATTGGAAACACTTCAGTCATGCAGCTGAATATAAGCAGTCAGTTTTAAGTGTGTATTCAACACAACCACATTTTAACATAGATTAATATTGTGTGTTTTGTTCCTGGGATATTTCTTGCCTTTGTACATAAAGAGACGGATCTTAAAACATCACTCTCACACAATCGTCTTAATATCTCTGAGGACTGGTTATGGAAACGGTGCACTGATGCATGTAGAACAGTGAGATCTAATGTAGCATTGGACAAATCTATCGCAACATTAGTACAATTATAAACCATGCATTATTTTACACCATGCTGTTAGTGTACAGTTAAAGGTTTAGTGAAAATAATTAAGCTTAATTAACAACTATAACATGTCGAAACTTTCCAATATTCATGTGTTAACTTTTTTTTGTGAGTCTTAAAAAAAAAAAAAAAACATGTATTCATAATAAACAAAGCTGACTGCTGTTGTTAATAATTACAGTTATGATAATAACAGTTACAGATTGTCCAGAAAATTGTCTAGAGTCATCCAACAATGGAGCATGTCGTGTGCAGCGCCTGTCCACTGTATATCAGGGTAAGAATGGTGTGTGTGTGTGTGTGTATTAAAATATCTTTGTCTTTCTATTCCAATGATATTTTTAACCCTCTGTTTTCTCTTTCCTTTCTCTACAGAGCTGTAGGTGTTTCCTGGTGTCTCCCGACCTCATAGCTGAGAAGACCTCGTTTTTGGGTCAGTTTAAAGAAATCATCACATCGTGTTTGTGAGAAAAGTGTCTGCATCACTCACAATAAATAAATATATACATATACATAGTAAATATTATATTATTACATAACATTACATTGTCTTTGTGTGCAAAACAAGCTCCATGAAGACACAGTGTTGAGGTTAATGTCCTGAACAGAGCCCTGATTCTGACTAAACCCCATTGAACACCTTTGGGATGAACTGGAGCACATTCAGTGCTAAGTTTCCAGGATGGTCTCAGGAGACGTTCCATTTAAAGCATAATAAAATATGAATTTTTTTATTCGATGCTTTCGGCAAAAACGAAGGCTCGCTGTGTGTCAGATTTTATTCTCCTGATATTCTTTGGAAATTCCCACCAGATTTTCTCAAGCATACACCAGCTACCTAGAGATATTGTTAGAAATATAGATTTTTGATGTAAATGTTTGATATGTGACTCATTTGTTAAACAATTCAATTCGTTTTTCATGTAGGATAACAGCAGAGATGTCCTGTAACGGGTATCAGCCGGCCGTGGTGCCGAAGGAAATGACGAGACTCGTGTTTCATGGGGACTCGTGGAAGCAGTCGACAGGCAGCAGAAGAAATCAAGCACACGAGGAGAGCATGAGACATGAGTTTCTTTGTAATGTGACCGTGTCTATTGTTCAATGTGCTAAACAAACAGAACGGAATTAAATAATTTAATTAACACCGTTTTCTGTCTTTGTTTTTTTATGGACCGCGCGTAGGTTTCACATTATGTAAGATTCTTAAAAGTGGAAACCAGCAGCCATTTCTGTGCACTTTGTGGTAAGGGTGGATCATCTCACTTCACATTGTCAAAACAGATGTGTTGTCTGCTGATGCGAGTTACAGATGTGTCTAAAAACCGGACGTTAGTGTGATGAGGATCTCCTGATCTCTTTTTCTTTTCCACTTATAATAAACCTCCTGTCAGCTACTTCATCTGCTCTCACCTTATTAATAACTTCAGTTTAGAGTCACGGTTAAAACTCTTAAAGTTGATACTCTTATGAAGCTCACACTTGAGTTCCTGTTAGAACTGTAGGATTATTTGACTGTGTAGTACCCTGTTATAGAAGAGTAATGATTTGTATTCTCACTCTCCGGTTTCATACAGCCATCAGCTAAAAATAGGTTTTCTTTAGTACTGGTTCCTCCTCATACCTCAAAGTTCCTTTCTCTAGCTTGCTCATCAGGGATAAATGTCTGATGTTTAAAGTGCTGTAAAAACACCTATAATCAATCAAATCTGACCGATACAGTGTGACGTGAAATGGGAATATTGCTTGCTTACTTGGATCCTGCTTGGTAAGCCAATAAAATGTGGTTAATTAGGAATGCATCCATTAATATTTTTACTCTGTGTAGTAACTGTTATCATCTAATAGTGTATAGAATTCAACAGTTTCTTTGCTTTTTTTTTTTTTGGACACACCCTATTTTCCGCACCTAGGTTATTGGTGTTAATTGATCATTTCGTTTGTTTTTGTTTGTAACTGAATATTGCCCATTGGGGTCACCCAGAATATCAGTTCCACTTAGCTTTTGTTGTAAAAAAGCTTTCCTTCTAGGACATTGTCACAATGTCACCTTTACAGAAATCTGTATATAAAATGTAATTTAATTAAACTTTTGAGAAAGCCAGAGGTGATCGTTTGTGAGGAAGTAAAATCATCCTTTAAATCAAGATTAAACTACTTTCTATACTTATTTTCCGTTTTGTAACCACCGGGTGATTATCTATCTCTGTCTCATAATAAAGTACACCTTACCTTGCATTTACATTTATATACATCTGTATGTATATGTATGCATTTATATAAAATTGTATGTATTATATACATTTATATACAGGGCTCTCAAGTTTTGAAGACAGCCAAGAGTGACATATTTTACATATGTCTGCATATACCCCCCCCCCCCAAAAAAAAATATTAAAAATTAAATAAATAAATAAAAGACAAAACATTCCAAAACTTAATATTTAAATTCAACAAAAGATCTAAAATTACACAATGTAGTGCTGCTGGTTAGTAGCCTTATTTTTCTGAGATCTAATATCCATTATTTTATAAAATGTCATAAAGCCGGGGCCCCCTGTCACCATCCCAGGGCCCCCAGTTTGAGAACCACTGGCCTAGACTACTTGTTCTGAGCAGGTGTTGTCAGTGAACAGGCTGTAAAACTGTCGGCTAAGTTACAGACACTCATGAAAAACTGGTGCTGATTATCTGGGAAATGTCTATAACAGCAGTCAAAATGTCTGTGTCAAACAAGTTGTAACATTATAGCAGGAGATCATGACTTACTCTGTGCTCAAAGTGATGCTCGCAGCTCCAGTGGTTTTCTCTGTGGGTGAACGAGGACGATGCTGAACAATTCCAGGATCTGCTTTTTTCATTGGTTGTTGCATTAAATCTTACCCAGATACAATAGTGCTATTTTCTGATTGGCTGTTGTGTAGCCTGTCCTTTTGATTGGCTGTTAAGTGTCAGGCTCGACTAAGAACTACAGGGGAGACGCGCTTGATTCCTGCCCGGTTCCATAGAGACAGCGGTGCGGGCTGATACGTTTTGGGCGCAAAATGTATCCAGATAAAATAGCACTATTGTATCTGGGTAAGATTTAACGCAACAACCAATAAAAATAAAAAATAAAAATTCATTAGAGAGGGTATTTTCGATAGTTGAAACAGCTGAGGGGTTGGAAATGTCACTCTTGCCTGTCTTCAAAACTTGAGAGCCCTGTATTTTATGTCTGATGTGTTCCATATATAATAATAATAATAATAATAATAATAATAATAATAATAATAATAACAATAATAATAATAATAATAATAATAATAATAATAATAATAATAATAAAAACATCAGCATCAGCAACAAAAAAAATCCTTGTGCAAACTTTTACATAATCGAGCTGACAAGGCTTTAATCTTGCAAAAAAATTAGCGTCACTTAGGAACACTTCCGCTTTAACGACGTCACATCCGCAAGGAGGTCTAGATCCAAAATGGCTGCTGCAGCAGGCGCCTCCGGTGCTCCGGGTAGCACCAGGGATGAAGCGTTTCAGACGTTTTATACAGAAGTAAGATCACTTCTTTTTTAACGTGTCTGTAACGCGTTACAAATACACAGCGTTATTTCTGTTTGTATTCGATTTCATTCAGCTCTTTGGTGTGAAAGACTGTTGTGCTGCGTACAGATGGTTAATTTACTGTTTATTTATAACTACAGAAGGTTTTATACGGTTTAATATCATATTATACGCGTCGGTGTGCCCTGAAACCGGATGTGTTGTAATTAAAATGTATAAAACGCAAAGCTGGAACTTGGTTTGAATACATTCAGCGAAGGCTGTGTTCCAAACCGCTTGTTATTATTGTGAAGTGCACTAGTTAGGGTGCAGAAGCCTTAAAGACTAGTTCGCAGGTGTAGGGAGTGAACATGCTTTTGACACACAGCCATTAATAGACAAACATGATACCTTCTGTGCACAGATTAGCTAGCTTGATTTACACTTAGTGTTTTATTGTGCCTAAAGATTTAAATTCCAGATACTTGCTTTATACATTTGTTTTTATATGATCCTGATAACAAGAATCTATAAAACGACAAATATTTGTATATTTATTATAGAAGTAAATCGTCTTCCACTTATGATCAGTTCTCTGTTACATTTTTTTTTACATTTATTATATTTACAGCATTTAGCAGGCGCCCTTATATCCAGAGCGACTTGCATTATCTTATTTTTATACAACTGAGCAATTGAGGTTTAAGGGCCTCGCTCAGGGGCCCAACAATGTCAGCTTCGTGGACTTGAGATTTGAACTCACAACCTTCTGATTGGTAGCCCAACACCTTAACCACTAGGCTACCACTATGTCTTAAAGCAACAGTTGTATTATTTAAACCTTAAAATCATCTGAGTTAAACTTATGTAATTAAATGTATTTACTTATTTTATTTTATTTAAGCTATTTTAATTTTGTTGGCGATATAATTTTAACTTTATCTTTCTATCCTTCTAAAACAAACTAGGTAAGCAGAAATCCATAACAGTAACAAACTATTCCCCGGTTTTGACATTATGACATTTTCACTTGGTTTTATTTACTTGGCCCACTCATTAACTTGAATGAACTCATATCAATGACAGTATGAACAAATTTACAATTACAGCATTTAGCAGATGCCCTTATATCCAGAGCGACTTGCTTTTTATCTCATCTTATACAACTGAGCAATTTTAGGGTTAAGGGCCTTGCTCAGGGGCCCAGCAGTGGCAGCCTGGTGGACTTGGGAATCGAGCTCACAACTTTCCAATTGATGGACCAGCACCTTAACCACTAGGCTGCCACATCCTCATGATCTTATTCACTGTTACAAATCTATTTTTTATTCCTTTATACAGGTGAAGCAAATTGAAAAGCGAGACTCAGTACTGACATCCAAACAGCAGATAGATCGATTGTTGCGACCCGGTGCAACGTATTTCAACCTGAACCCGTTTGAGGTGAGTGATCTGTCTGGTGTTTTCACATATTACACAGATTTCTGATTCACTCTAAGGGTCATTTAGGAAAATGTTTGTCTTCATCAACACAGTATAGCTCTCGTATCGATGCAGTTTTTTGTTTTTTAATTTCAAAATATCAAATCTGAAGTGCACCAAATTCCACTTAATATGTAGGAGTTAAAAAAAAACAATTTAAATGGAAATTTAGTTAATAGAATTTTCTATGTTCAAAAACGTAAAATAAAAAAAAATATATAAAAATAATTGGGAAATTAAATTGATCTATTTCTAATATCGGAAAACATTTATGTAAGAGTTCTATTATTTCTAAAATAGAATCAGATTTTTCTGTGATAGTGTTTAAATAAACACTTTTGAAATTAACACTGCCATTTGCTCTTCATTTAGCATTTAGTTCTGCTGAATGGCACCATTATCTATTTATTTATTTATTTTAACAAAGATATTTAACGACTTTTTTGTTTTTAATTGACCCACCCTATATTTCACACTTGTTTCTGTCCTGTCAGATAATTTAGTGTATTTAGTGACGTGATAAGTACGGTGACCCATACTCAGAATTCGTTCTCTGCATTTGACCCATCCAAAGTGCACACACACACACCGTGAACACACACCCGGAGCAGTGGGCAGTTGTGGGTTCGGTGCCTTGCTCAAGGGCACCTCAGTCGTGGCCGGCCCGAGACTCGAACCCACAACCTTAGGATTACGAGTCAGACTCTCTAACCATTAGGCCATGACTTGCCCGATAAACAGATACAACAGATAATATATTTGTACATCATGTGTTTTAAGCTATACATGGAAGAGCCATTTATTTTTCCCCTTTCTTTTCTTCCCCCAGGTTCTACAGATTGACCCAGAGGCCACGGATGAAGAGCTGAAGAAGAGGTTTCGCCAGGTACCGTTAATAGCTTTTGGTACAGAGTGCATTTAATTAGATTTTTTTTATTATTATTTAGAAAACTCTTTTTTTTCTTTTTAAATTTTAAAACATGTTTTAAATCCCCTAGTTGTCCATTTTGGTCCATCCGGATAAAAACCAGGATGATCCCGACCGAGCACAGCAGGCCTTCGAAGGTGATTCTTGACTCTCGCCTATCAGAAATAAACAGAACTTCTGACAGCAAACAGATGAGGCGTGTCCTTCTCTCTGGCTGGCGAATCAACGCATGCCATCATGATGTCGTGTCTTGTTCTTTGTAGTTTTCACACTGCACACGTTTGCTGTGGTCCGATTCCGAGTGCGTTTGTTCCCGGTGAGCCACAGCGCTGGTCTGGTTTAAGACTTACTTCATTCTATTGAAGCTGAGTGCATCTGTGTTCATCTTCACAAACACAAGCATATTATTGTACCTTTTTTTTATTGTTCTGTGTAAGGGGTCTTGCGCCACACATTCCCCTGTCACTCAGGCTACACCTGTGATGTCGTCGTCGGCTGAAAGACACACTGGTTACTTTATTTCCTGAACGAGTGCAGACCCGAGTACGAGTCGTGTTCATGTTCACTGGAATCCCAACACAGTTCCAGTGCAACCGAACTCACACCGCCTCCTACAGGCAGTCTCGGGTTAAGCACCGTGCCGTGATTCCTGTCCGCACGACAGCATTTAATTTTACTTTTTTCATGCAAACTGTGATCTGTTTCAGACCTAAACTGTCAAAGCCTCCTAATGCTGAGTAACCTGGCAGTGTTATAGGATTAGAAAGAATTTTCTTGTCTTCTAAAACTGTGGGGATGTTTTGCAGCGGTCGACAAGGCGTACAAGCTGCTCCTGGAACCCGAGCAGAAGAAAAGGGCCGTGGACGTGATTCATGCAGGAAAAGAATACGTTGAGCATGAAGTGAGTGCTCTCTCTCATCGCTGATGAAATAAATTACATGATTAAGTAATCGATTGTCTTCTTGAAAAGCTCCTTTCTCTCATGTCTTGGTGTGTTTTTCAGTTTTAAAACTTTGCACTCTGTCAATTTCTGAATTCAATTCTAACCGTTCTTTATTTTTCTACACACTCAAAACTTATCGGGCATATTGAAGTCCTAGTCTTACCTATTTATTGTGCTGATAGATGATTCAGAAGAGGAAGCAGCTGAAGAAAGAGGGCAAGCCCATCGTGATCGAGGAGGACGACCCAGAAATGGTAATGGAGTTAAATTTGATTTTATTTTTCTGAAGCACCGTGTACTCAATGTACATAGACACTGCATGCAGCCACTCAGCATTGTTTTGTGTTCAGTGTTCCGTCTTCTCGGTAGCACAAGAAAGAGTGGTTGAATGTTTGTATGGTTTATATGTCATTATCATTATAACCAACTGGTCAGATGGATAAATCTTCAATAATGTCCTTCCTGCTTTCAGCATTAATATCTTCAGAGTGGCTCTGGCATTCAAATAATGAACTAAAAGTGCTTGACCTTCAGTAGTCTTGTGCCCAATTTGGTGGCTTTTAATTCTCCATGTGTCTGCAGCACATTGTAGAATGAATGCACTCTTCACTCTGAGGAAGCACTTTACTTCTCCGCTGTGCCACATTCCATACCAGCATCACTACTCTCGTGCCTTAGGGACATGAGTAAGCAGTTTAAGGGTTTCTAAAACACAACTAATGTGATACTGTGAGAGTTGAAGTGATATACGAGACTCTAATCGCAGACCTGCCAACCTTTATGCATTTTGTGTAGCAGATACGCATTTAGACATCAAAGTACGCTGCTACGATTTGTCACTTCAAAATACGCATTGTAAAAAAAACCATTGATGCCTTGGAGTTCAACTGTCTGTGCATTTGCGCACCAGGCAATGCGCCTATGTGTGTAACCGCATTGGGCAGCAACCTGGGAAAATAATAATTCGACCAATCATAGCGCCAGTTTAAAACTCTTCAACGCTACAATCGGAGAGCCGTCAAAATGAATTTGGTTTTCATCTGTCTCTGTCCGTCTTCAATTCTTCTTACAGTGACTGTTTTTTACAAGTGAGGACTTAACATTTCAAAGGTAAATGGCCAGAATTGTGAATTTCATCCATTTTAATAAGCTTGCATGCCGAACCACAGGCGTCGTTAGACTCCTTTACTGGTGCATGTGCCCAAGTGTCCGGTGTTGTGCCTCAAGTTTAAGTTTTACGCACAGATCGTTTTACTTTATTTGCCAGTATTTATATAGGAAACGTAAGTCATGCCTGTAAACGCATCGCCTTCGTACTTTAACGGAAAAGACAAACTGTCGCAAGCACGCAGAAATCAATATCCACGAGCGTCTGTCTATCCCTTTTTTAGCACGCAGTCATGCTATAACATGACGAAACTAATGTCATTTTTTAAATATCAATCGTTTTCTGACTTGATTGTTACTGGCTCCTGTAGATCACATCTGATGGACATCAGATTTTTTTGTGAAAAGCAGGGAAATAGAAGCAGAAAGTAGAAATGATGAGGGAGGTATTATTATATGATCAGCCAGTCAAAACCATAGTGAAGTCTAGAGTCTAAATTAACACATGTATGTTTACACAAATGTTTACTGTAGTTCATTAGATCTAATTTATGGCAATACATAAAGAGTTGTTAAAATAGTTTTTATGTTGCCTTTTCAATAAAAGAGTTCTTCATGGTCTACTTGTATGTTGAATAACTTGATATGTTGGTGAATGAGAACTATGTGCTAAGTAAAAATTTGTGATGAGTGTGAACTTAATCAACACTGACCAGCAAATGTGCCTGACCTCGCGCCGCGTCGCTGAAGTAAGTTGCTACTCAAAGTTTTTTTCCAAGGTTGGCAGGTCTGTAATCGAGTAACGTCTGGGAAACATGTACAGCATGGAGATACTTCTTAGGTGGGAGCACAAGAGATCCCAGAACGGTGACTAATTTAAATGACAAAAAAAAACAAAAAAAAGAAAACAGGGGTTTCACTTCATGGTCACTTTCATTAGCTAATTGACATAACAATTACACTGATGCGATGAGAGTTGCTCCTAGAGGTGCGCTGAATAAAGGCGTCTATTAAGTGTCACGATAATCATGATGCACTTATCTCGTATCTAAACAAAGGAGGTACTTGTTGATTTGGCTTTGGTTTCTAAATGTGGGTTTTAATTATTTAGCTTTTTACTGTTTAACAGTTGGGTTAGGAGTACATTCCAAAAAAACCTTACTGCAATTCTCAGTTCCTCCAGCAGGAGGTGCAAATGCGTTCAGAAAAAGCACTCGAGTTTAACAGAAACAGATCGTTTAAATCTGTTTCGTAACCGTGTGTATGAGGACCCCTAGTGGTTCGCGGCGTAATTGCAGGGGGTCCATAAAATAATTTAAAAAAATTTAAAAAATTGACCCTACATTTATTTTTTATTGAATATAGAAATTAATTCTAAAACTATAAAAAAAAATAAGTTTGAAATTCCAAATCGTTTTAAATGACTTTTAAATGGCCATTTTATTCATTTCTGTAAAAACAGCCAGTACTTTTATAGAGGGTTAAATTGTCACACAGAAGGGAGCAGCCACCATGGACAGGAGGCTTAAAAAATGTATGGGTCATCTACCAGCATACGAAATTAAATGACCAGATTCAATTCTAGTTGTCGGTTATTAAAATAATCTATTAATTACTAATATTGAATTCATTCTCTTTTCAGTTGTGAAAATAATTTTGCACTCAGTTCGACCTTTCAGTATGGTTTGAATTAAAAATATCAGGTTTATTTCTAGCTTGTTAAGTAGGAAGATTTAAAGTATTCTATCTCTGTGACTCTATGCACAGGCAGTAATCCCTGTTTTCTTCCTAGTTCCGGCAGGCTGTGTATAAACAGACCATGAAGCTGTTCGCTGAGCTGGAAATCAAGAGGAAGGAGAGAGAAGCTAAGGAAATGCATGAGAGGTACTCATCTTTCCTTCCATCTTTTCTTTCTTCTGCCTTACCTAATGAGTAAATAGTGTATACATACTGTGTCTGTCTTTGTCTTTGTGTGTGTGTGTTTTTGTGTGTGTGTGTGTTTTTGTGTGTGTGTGTGTTTTTGTGTGTGTGTGTGTTTTTGTGTGTGTGTGTGTTTTTGTGTGTGTGTGTGTTTTTGTGTGTGTTTTTGTGTGTGTTGTGTGTGTGTTGTGTGTGTGTTTGTCTGTGTGTCTTTGTGTGTGTGTGTGTGTGTGTGTGTGTGTGTGTGTGTGTGTGTGTGTGTTTGTCTGTGTGTGTGTGTGTGTTTGTCTGTGTGTGTGTGTGTGTTTGTCTGTGTGTGTGTTTGTCTGTGTGTGTGTTTGTCTGTGTGTGTGTTTGTCTGTGTGTGTGTGTGTGTGTGTTTGTCTGTGTGTGTGGTTTGTCTGTGTGTGTTGTTCTGTGGTGTGTGTGTTGTTGTCTGGTGTGTGTGTCTGTGTGTGTGTTGTCTGTGTGTGGGTGTGTGTGTGTTTGTCTGTGTGTTTGTGTGTGGTGTGTGTGTGTTTGTGGTGTGTGTGTGTGTGTGTGGTTGTTGTGTGGTGGTGTGGGGTGTGGTGTGTTTGTCGTGTTGTGTGTTTGTGTGTGTGTGTGGTATGTGATGGGGTGTGGTGTGGTGTTGTGTGTTGTATGTGGTGTGTGTGATGTGTTGTGTGTTGGTTGTGTGTTTGTATGTGTGTGTTGTGTGTGTTGATGTTGTGTTTGGTGTGTGTAGTGTTTTGTTGTGGTTGTGCGTGTATGTGTGTGTGGGCTTTTGTATGTGTGTGTGGTTTGTATGTGTTGGTTTGTTGTGTTTGTAGTGTGTGTGTGGGTGGAGTGGTTGTATGTGTGTGTGGTTGTGTGTGTGTGTGTGTGTCAGTGTGTGTGTCTTGTGTGGGTGTGTGTGTGTGTGTTTTGTTCTGTGTGTGTGTGTGTGGTTGTTGTTTGTATGTGGATGTGTGTGTGTGTTGTGTTTGTTTGTCTGTGTGTGTGTTTAGTGTGTGTGTGTTTTGTTTGTCTGTGTTTGTTTGTCTGTTGTTTTGTGTTTGTCTTGTGTTGTGTTGTCTGTGTGTGTGTGTTGTCTGTGGTGGTGTTGTGCTTGTGGTGTGTGTCGGTTGTGTGTTTGTCTGTGTTGGTTTGTCTGATGTGTTGTTTGATTTGTATGTGTGGTGTTTGGTATGTGTGTGATGAGTTGTTGGAGGATGTGTGGGGGTCTCGGTGAGGAGGGTGGGGTGTGAGCGTAGGGTGTGGGGTGTGACTGTAGGGTGTTGTGGGTGTGGATGTGTGTGGGGTGGGGTGTGTGTGGGCTGTGTTGTGTGATGGTGGTGTGCGTGTGTCCCTGGATGGGTGTGTCGCGTGTGTGTGGGAGATGTCGTGTGGTGTTGGTATGTGTGATTGTGGGTTGTGATTGGGAAGTGTGTGTGTGTTGAGTATGTGTGGGGTGTGGTAGGTTGTGTGCATGTGCGTGTGTGTGTGATGTGTGTGTGTTGTGTGTGTGTGGGTAGGTGTGTGTGTAGGTGTGGGTTGTAGGGTGAGGCTGTGGGGTATGTGTGTGTGGTATGTGTCGTGGGGTGTGTGTGTGGTGTTGTGTGGGGTGGGTGTGTAGGGTGGATTGGCGGGTGGGCGGGTGTGTGGGCTGTGTGGGGTGGTGTATTGGTATGTGGGGGGTGTGGTGGTGTTGTGCGTGGTGTGTGTGGGTGCGGGGTGTGTTTGGATGTGTTTTGCTGGAGTGTTGTGGGGTGTGAGGTGGTGTATGGTTGTGGTTGTGTGTGCGAGTGGGTGTTGGGTTGTGATGGTTGTGGGTGGTTGGATGGTGACGTGTGGGGTGTGTATGTGTGTGTTGGCTGGGTGGGGTGTGATGGTGTTGTGGGTTGTGCTGGTTGTGTTTTGTATGGTGTGTGTGTATGTGTGGGTGTGGGAGTCGGTGTGGTGTGTTAGTGGTGTATGGTGTTGGGTGTGTTGTAGGTGTTGTGCGTGTGGGTGTGGGATGTGTGTGTGTGTGGGGTGTGAGGCGGGGTGTGGTGTGTATGTTGTGTGGTGTTGGTGTGTATGTTAGTGTGTTGGGTGTTATGTGTGTTGTGTGTGTCTGTGTGTTGTTGGGTGTTGTGTGGTGTGTGTCCTGTGTAGTGTGTGTCGTGTGTGTGTGTGTCTGTGTGTGTGTGTGTTGTCTGTGTGTGGGGTGTCTGTGTGTTTGTCTAGTGTGTGGTTGGTCTTGTGTGTGTCTGTTGTGTGTCTGTGTGTGTGGTGTGTCCTGTGTGTGTGTGTGTCTGTGTGGGTGGGTGGTGTCTGTGTGTGTGTGTGTCTGTGTGTGTGTGTGTCTGTGTGTGTGTGTGTGTGTGTGTTTGTCTGTGTGTGTGTTTGTCTGTGTGTGTGTTTGTCTGTGTGTGTGTTTGTCTGTGTGTTTTTGTGTGTGTGTGTGTTTTTGTGTGTGTGTGTGTTTGGTATTTGTCTGTGTGTGTGTTTGTTTTTGTCTGTGTGTGTCTCTCTTTCTGTCTGTCTGTGTGTGTGAGTCTCTCTTTCTGTCTGTCTGTGTGTGTGAGTCTCTCTTTCTGTCTGTCTGTGTGTGTGAGTCTCTCTTTCTGTCTGTCTGTGTGTGTGAGTCTCTCTTTCTGTCTGTCTGTGTGTGTGAGTCTCTCTTTCTGTCTGTCTGTCTGTGTGTGAGTCTCTCTTTCTGTCTGTCTGTCTGTGTGTGAGTCTCTCTTTCTGTCTGTCTGTCTGTGTGTGTGAGTCTCTCTTTCTGTCTGTCTGTCTGTCTGTGTGTGTGAGTCTCTCTTTCTGTCTGTCTGTCTGTCTGTGTGTGTGAGTCTCTCTTTCTGTCTGTCTGTCTGTCTGTGTGTGAGTCTCTCTTTCTGTCTGTCTGTCTGTCTGTCTGTCTGTGTGTGTGAGTCTCTCTTTCTGTCTGTCTGTCTGTCTGTGTGTGTGAGTCTCTCTTTCTGTCTGTCTGTCTGTCTGTCTGTCTGTCTGTGTGTGTGAGTCTCTCTTTCTGTCTGTCTGTCTGTGTGTGTCTCTCTTTCTGTCTGTGTGTGTGTGAGTCTCTTTCTGTCTGTCTGTGTGTGTGTGTGAGTCTCTCTTTCTGTCTCTGTGTGTGTGTGTCTCTTTCTGTCTGTCTGTGTGTGAGAGTCTCTCTTTCTTTCTGTATGTGTGTGTCTCTCTTTCTTTCTGTCTCTGTGTGTGTGTCTCTCTTTCTTTCTCTCTGTCTCTTTCTTTCTGTCTGTGTGTGTTTCTCTTTCTTTCTGTTGGTCGGGGTGTGAGTCTCTCTTTCTGTCTGTCTGTCGGTCGGTCGGGGTGTGAGTCTCTCTTTCTGTCTGTCTGCCGTGTGTTGCTGTGAGATGAATATGATATCCATTATTGAATTGTGTAATGATGTCATCAATATCAATCACATGATCACAGGTTACACACAGAAATGTATAATTTGTACACACAGAATAACATTAATGTAAATAATTACATTCACACTAATGGTGGGCAAAACATAAATGTATCACGAGACTTCAAGCTGTCAGCAAAACAGCAGTGATGAATTTAAAGCTCGGTGAACAGCATCTTTGTTCAGTGTGTGTAAAATTATATGGACCATTGCTTTCAAACGTCATTTAAGACCACGTTTTTGAATCATCATTTAAACCTTTTTTTTCTATTCAGAAAAAGACAAAGAGAAGAGGAGATTGAAACACAGGAGAAGGCTAAGAGAGAGAAAGAGTGGCAGAAGAACTTTGAGGTATGTTTAACCATGAGGAATACTGTTAATACTAACATTCTGAGTGCTTTTTCGTTTAATATCATCTCATTAATATTTAAAATATGTTTTAAATATTTAAAATATTGTTTTAAATAAAATAACAGGCTTTCTAAAATGCATATTAATGAATAGCAGACCTGCCAACTTTTATGCATTTTGTGTAGCAGATTCGCATTTAGACATCAAAGTACGCTGCTACGATTTGTCACTTCAAAATACGCATTGTAAAAAAAACCATTGATGCCTTGGAGTCCAACTGCCTGTGCATTTGCGCACCAGGCAATGCGCCTATGTGTGTAACCGCATTGGGCAGCAACCTGGGAAAATAATAATTCAACCAATCATAGCGCCGTCAAAATGAATTTGGTTTTCATCTGTCTCTGTCCGTCTTCAATTCTTCTTACAGTGACTGTTTTTTACAAGTGAGGACTTAACATTTCAAAGGTAAATGGCCAGAATTGTGAATTTCATCCATTTTAATAAGCCTGCCGAACCACAGGCGTCGTTAGACTCCTTTACTGGTGCATGTGCCCAAGTGTCCGGTATTGTGCCTCAAGTTTAAGTTTTACGCACAGATCAAGTTTTACTTTATTTGCCAGTATTTATATAGGAAACGTAAGTCATGCCTGTAAACGCATCGCCTTCGTACTTTAACGGAAAAGACAAACTGGCGCGAGCACGCAGACAACAATATCCGCGAGCATCTGTGTATCCCTTTTATAGCACGCAGTCATGCTATAACATGACGAAACTAATGTCATTTTTTAAATATCAATCGTTTTCTGACTTGATTGTTACTGGCTCCTGTAGATCACATCTGATGGACATCAGATTTTTTTGTGAAAAGCAGGGAAATAGAAGCAGAAAGTAGAAATGATGAGGGAGGTATTATTATATGATCAGCCAGTCAAAACCATAGTGAAGTCTAGAGTCTAAATTAACACATGTATGTTTACACAAATGTTTACTGTAGTTCATTAGATCTAATTTATGGCAATACATAAAGAGTTGTTAAAATAGTTTTTATGTTGCCTTTTCAATAAAAGAGTTCTTCATGGTCTACTTGTATGTTGAATAACTTGATATGTTGGTGAATGAGAACTATGTGCTAAGTAAAAATTTGTGATGAGTGTGAACTTAATCAACACTGACCAGCAAATGTGCCTGACCTCGCGCCGCGTCGCTGAAGTAAGTTGCTACTCAAAAATTTTTTCCAAGGTTGGCAGGTCTGGAACAGGGTTTGCATGGATATGTATATAGATTATACAGGAAAATGAGCATTTCCTCCTCCTCTGGTTTAAGAAGATTAAGTGACATTTATTTGTGATATTTATTTATTTTTTTAAATATGATATAACCTGATGCTTGATTTAATTGGCTTGAGGTTGTGTTTATTGATATGATGCAATGATTTTTTTTATGTATGTATGTATGTATTTATTTATTTATTTAAACACCCCCCCCCCCCCCGAAAGAAAAATATCAACCCATATTAAAAAAAAAAATTTATTGCATCATTTCAATAAAAACAACCTCAAGCCTATTAACTCAAGCATCAGGTTACATCTGATCAATGGAGAAGTCTAATCTGTCCCTTAATCACTAAAAACTGGTTGTTTTGTTAAAAATCTTCAAATCTTCTATTTATTTATTTGTTTGTTTGTTTGTTTGTTTATTTTCCACAGGACTCCAGGGATGGGCGTGTGGACAGCTGGAGAACCTTTCAAGCCAAAGGTAAAAGCAAGGAGAAGAAGAACAGAACGTTCCTGAAGCCTCCCAAGGTCAAAATGGAGCAAAGAGATTAATAATCATGTGAAGAAAGAAAGGAAAAGAAAAGAAAAAACAGAGACGTGGAAGTCCAACCATCTACACCTTCTCTTCTGGGTTTCCCCTTCAGGGTGTGTGTGTGTGTGTGTGTGTGTGTGTGTAGGAATGTGTGTGTAGGAATGTGACTCTCAGCGCTGTGGAACAACACCTTTATCTCCCACATCCCTGTGTAGTCTTTCTCCCCATCTGCTAAGGGGAAAAGTCGTCCTGTGGCTGGATGGACGCTTGTCACTATTTAAATACTGTTTGTTGCAGCAAATTGATCTGTCATCATAGTTGTTTCTACAAGAGCAGAAAGGCTTCCCCCCCCCCCTTTTTTTTAAATAATTTGTACATATTTGTGGGTTTAATGTTAATTGTTCACAAGAAAAAATGCTTTCTTTTTGTTCTTTTATTACCCCGTCTCCCAAAATAAAACTTGTTTGTATCCTACTTTAAAATTTAACATTGGTTTTTTTTTTTTTTTAATTTTGTTTTTTAATTTTATTTATTTTTTGTCTCTTGCTTCTCTTTCAAATCAGAGCTTTGAAACTTTACCTCACTAGCAACATTTTATTAAGCCCAGAAGAAATTATTTCTGGCAGACTCTGCTTCAGATTACACATGAAAAATAAATATAGAAATGAAATATACTACCTGTGTATACAAAATGAACAAAATGGTGCTTGAGATTGAAGACAATATTCCACATATCCTCTTCTACTTTAGATTTTTCCCGTTAGAAAAACAGCGTCATCTGTTTTTCTCAAACCAATTAAATTAATGTCCTCTTTCAACACCTTATTTCTCCTCTTTGGCCTTCACTCCAGTGTTCATGAAATGTTACAGATAATTTGCCATTTTTTAAAACTTTCTTATAAAAGCATCAATTTGCCTCAAAGAAAAGTGAGATTTTATGTTCAGCAGCATCAGCTTTCTGAAAATTATTAATAATTTTGCAAGCAATTGAACTGTTTTAACAGCAGAGGTCAGAATTTGCACAAAAGCTCAATATTAAATTCAGTTTATTGGTATAGCACTTTGAACACTGACCTTATCTCAAAGCAGCTTTATAGAAGTGTAGAGACAGAATGGAAATTAAGTTTAAAATGAAATTGCTGTTTAAAATCTACCCCTAATGATCAAGCCGGAGTCGACGGTGGTGAGGAAAAACTCCCTGAAATGAAATGAGGAAGAAACCTTGAGAGGAACCAGACTCAGACGTGAACCTCATCCTCATTATACAATAATATAAATGTAAATTATGTCATTTTTACAACCTTTTATAGTCATGTGGAATTGTGAAACCAAATCCTGGGGGACTAACAGGTCAGTGTCATTTCTGAGTTCATTATAGTCTTAACACTAATTCCTTCCTGCTGAAGTCTTCAAATGTTTACTGATGACAAAACTGAAGGACACAATGACAGTTCAAAGACAGTGTATATCTATAGCATGAAATATTACCAGCAATCATAGATAGTGACCGATAGCTTCAGATCACAAATACCAATACCAACACAGTATATGCTTTTACAGGCAGGTTAAAACAGTTAAAAATAGTTTCTCATTGGCTTTCAGACAACACCAGCCTCGCACTGTGGTGAACTCCAGCACCCGAGAGAGATGCAGCTCCCAAAAGGAGGCATTTTAGCCATCTTTGGAGCTTTACTTCCTGATTAATCTGTCTCCTCAAGTGCTGCTACAGAGCTAGTTATATATCAATCGATCATTTTTTCTCTGGGTCTTGTTTTTTCTGTCAATTTGGGAAGGTATAACATTTCATTTGTAAGATAATTTATCTGTAGCATGTTATGTTTACACTTACACTTATGTTTATTCTTTGACATTGTTCATTATTAAAAATTTAAAAAGTCACTTTCGACAGTCAGTTATTATTAATCATAAAAATTATTTGACTGTAATCTTGCAGTGAATCATATTGAATCTATATTATAATGCTTCATTGAACAAGGAAAGCACCTTAAGTACAAATTCTGAGAACCTTTTTGTCATCCTACTGGTTTCAGTTCTGTCGTGTGTTGTCTGTAGTGAAAACGTTATTATTTTTTTTAAATTATTTTTTGCATTCATTATTCATGCTTCAGTGATCTGGGAGTGTTTATAGTGCTGTGACTTTAACACTTCATGACTGAGAGCTGCTGCTACAGCAACTTCACCCACAGCTACCATGACTTTGATCCCTGTCTTCATCTGGACACTGATCCTCTGGACTCAAGGTCAGACACTGCTTCATATTTTATCTCTACAATCATCTGTTCATACTAATACACTTATTGTTTCTATTATAATATTTCAGTTTCATGCTGCGTTATTGTGTATTTTTCAGAATGCAGAGGTCAAGCCACAGTAACTCAGACTCCTGCAGTGAAATCTGTTCTTCCAGGAGAAACAGTCACCATCAACTGTAGAACCAGTCAGGCAGTGTCTTCTCACAGCACACATGGGAATCGTTTATACTGGTATCAGCAGAAACCTGGAGAAGCTCCTAAACTCCTTATAACATTTGTAAATAAGCTACAGTCAGGTATTCCAGCTCGTTTCAGTGGCAGTGGATCTGGATCTGATTTCACTCTGACCATCAGTGGAGTCCAGACTGAAGATGCAGGAGATTACTATTGTCAGAGTCACCATTCCATCTCTGGCTACTGGTTCACACAGTGTTATAGAGTCGTACAAAAACCTCCCTCAGTCAGATTGTAGAAAGACTGAACTGCTGCAGCTGGGAGCGACTGCAGGTGCTGAGTTGGAGGATGTGATACGACACAATGACACTCTGTGGAGGAGAAGAACCACATCACACTAAGTCACAACTCACATTAGAGACAACTCAATATTCATCACAGCACACTGTACACAGTCCATCACATCCACTGTGACCAATAGCCACGTGCTTGATAAGTGCTCATGGTGTCATGACACTGACTAACTCACAGGTTCCTGTCCCTGGTTGATCCATTTCCACACTAGTATCCTCTGTCCTGCACATTTCAGCACCTTCCCTGCTCTCATCTAACCTCATTTAACTAGTCAGTTCATTAAAGATGCTTCTTGAGTTGACTGAGTGTGTAACTGAAGGGAAAACACTAAAATGTGCAGCACAGGGGACAATCCAGGACAAGGACAGGAAGCAGTGGGATAATGGATTAATTCATTCTCATGATATAATTGAGCTTAAATTGTACTGATGTTGTTGTGGAAAATTCACTATGTATATTATATTTATGATTTTTTAACTGAATATTTATTTCACTTTAGTATGAGAAATATACAGGAGTTGAGTCGTGATTAATACAGTTAGTGTAACAGCATTTCCAGACCCATCACACCAGTCCCCAAGATTATACACTTATAGCCTCCAGTGAGAGTAAATTATTATTATTATTATTATTATTATTATTATTATTATTATTATTATTATTATTATTATTATTATCAGGTGTCTTTCTCATGAATAATCAGGTTCTACAGCAGATACTGAGACAGATTCCTTGGTGATTTGTGTATGATGTGTATAATCAACAATGTAAAACAGCCGTGTTTACTGATTCAAAAGCTTTTATTAATAATTCAAAGCAGGACATTGCAGCGATCCACACACTTAACACATATTTAGGTGATAATTAAGAAGAAGAGCTGAGTTAAAGTGAGGAGTGTGTGAGCTCACATGTTAATAAGACAAATGAAATGATGAGAGTGGATGATTTGAGCAGTAAAGGCCACATGTAGCACACAGTGAAGCAGTAGAAGGTGAGCTGAGTAAAGTGTGTGTGAGCTCACAGCTCTGAGCACTGCTCTGTGTTCACTGTGCTCACCACAGTAGGTTGGTTGTCTTTGGAGGCCTCACAGGTCACCACCTTGTTCCTCCACTGATCCGGGTGGAGGCTCAGCGTGCTGCTCCAGCTGTAGAGGCCGTCCGCGTTCAGAACGGCGGCGCTGCGGCTCTCCCCCGAGCTCCAGCTGCTGCCGTCAACCTTCCAGCTCAACTTCCAGTCCGAGGGGAAGCCCTTGTAGGCCACACACACGAGTGTGACCTTCTCCTGCTGCAGCTCCACACTGGAGGGGGGCAGCACTGTCACACTGGGCTGGGTGTTACCTACACACACACACACACACACACACACACACACACAGAGGTGAGACAGGAATGGACAGCTGTCAGTCACTCAGGCTTTGTTTCAGCTCACTGTGTGTGTTTCACTTCCCTTTATATCTTACAGAGCAGAACTGAGATCAGTGGAGCATCACAAACGTTTCACATTCAATTCAAATACTTTTACATTTTACAGCTATAATGATTTATATTATTGTGAAGAGTGAAAATTAATATTTATGATGTAAATTCATAATAAGAAATATAAAAAAATTAATTATATATTAATATTTTTAAATGACAACATATTTGTTATTTAAATAAATTGATTCTAGTCTTCAGGACACCTGTTTATAGAGTCACAGTCTCTGAGATATTAAATGTAGCTAGAATAATTCAGTGAAACTCTGTTACAGTCATTTGCACAAACAATTATATAAATGTTATTTCAGTTAGAACGAGATATTATCACTAAAGTCAGACACATTTTATGATACTTCTAAAATAAGAGAAATTTGAGAAACAAAATGATTTTATACAAACATCACATTCACTAAAAGTGCATTTGAAGATAAAGTTGCTATAAACTATATATTTTA
The DNA here is from genome assembly GCF_022655615.1 of Tachysurus fulvidraco. NCBI lineage: Eukaryota > Metazoa > Chordata > Actinopteri > Siluriformes > Bagridae > Tachysurus > Tachysurus fulvidraco. Next base: position 18,381,142 of record NC_062527.1, read on the forward strand.
CACATTTTAACATTAATCTGAACACACTCCATTTCAGTGATTAATCTGAACACACTCCATTTCAGTGATTAATCTGAACACACTCCATTTCAGTGATTAATCTGAACACACTCCATTTCAGTCATTAACCTGAACACACTCCATTTCAGTGATTAATCTGAACACACTCCATTTCAGTCATTAATCGGAACACACTCCATTTCAGTCATTAACCTGAACACACTCCATTTCAGTGATTAATCTGAACACACTCCATTTCAGACATTAATCTGAACACACTCCATTCAGTGATTAATCTGAACACACTCCATTTCAGTCATTAGTAAACAGGTTACTTACGGCCCACAGACAGTTTAGTTCCTCCACCAAAAGTGATCCACAGTGATACATTCCTATGAAGGCGTCGTACAAAAACCTCTGTCACACTACAGTGACCACAGAGAGAGAGAGAGAGAGAGAGAGAGAGAGAGAGAGAGAGAGAGAGAGAGAGAGAGAATTCAGTAATTGATGTTATATTTACAGAACACAGCTGTACAATTAAAGATTTATTCATTATTTAGTTTTCTTTGTCACTCTGCTGTTTAAACTCAGTGATGTTTCAGTAAAAACGTCTGACTCTGGAGCACAGTGTACTGTACACACTGCAGAAGACTGGAGGAGAAATAACACTGAATGGTGGATTAGTGATGAGATTCATCTCTACAGTCAGAAACACAATATACATCACACATAAAGATAGTAAAGAATAACTTTTTAATGCTGCTCACTTCTACATCTCCAAATACAAATCCACACAATGACTTTTTAGTAGTGTTAGAATGGCAGTAAGATTGGGGGAATGTGGTAAAGGTGTTTCCATACTTAGAGGACACTTTGCATTGGCAGCACATGCTTCAGTGATCTGGGAGTGTTTATAGTGCTGTGACTTTAACACTTCATGACTGAGAGCTGCTGCTACAGCAACTTCACCCACAGCTACCATGACTTTGATCCCCGTCTTCATCTGGACACTGATCCTCTGGACTCAAGGTCAGACACTGCTTCATATTTTATCTCTACAATCATCTGTTCATACTAATACACTTATTGTTTCTATTAGAATATTTCAGTTTCATGCTGCGTTATTGTGTATTTTTCAGAATGCAGAGGTCAAGTCACAGTAACTCAGACTCCTGCAGTGAAATCTGTTCTTCAAGGAGAAACAGTCACCATCATCTGTAAAACCAGTCCGGCAGTTTATAATAATAACTACTTACACTGGTATCAGCAGAAACCTGGAGAAGCTCCTAAACTCCTGATTAAATATTTAAATCAGAGACAGTCAGGTTTTCCAGCTCGTTTCAGAGGCAGTGGATCTGGATCTGGATCTGATTTCACTCTGACCATCAGTGGAGTCCAGACTGAAGATGCAGGAGATTACTACTGTCAGAGTCACCATGAAATCTCTGGCTACTGGTTCACACAGTGTTATAGAGACGTACAAAAACCTCCTTCAGTCAGATTGTAGAGAGACTGAACTGCTGCAGCTGGGAGCGACTGCAGGTGCTGAGTTGGAGGATGTGATACGACACAATGACACTCTGTGGAGGAGAAGAACCACATCACACTAACTCACAACTCACATTAGAGATCTCTCAATAATCATCACACCACAGTGAACACAGTCCATCACATATATTGTAACATTTATAGTTATATAACTTTATTGTGGTCCAAGTTATCATAACTCAATATCTTCAGTGGATAATTTGTCATTTCCTTCAGTCTCAGTCACTAATCCTGCCTCCAAGAAAGTCTATGATTCTGATGAACATCCTGTGATGATTCTGCATGTCTCCTTGCCTCTCTATGGAGAATTCTTGAGTTACACCATCTCACCTTCTCCCCTCATATTGCATTAAGACTCTTCTCTTTCCTGGCCCCTGTGTGGAGGATTTAACTTTCTCTCTCTGACTGAAAACCTGAGTCACTGTCTATCTTCAAAAAAAACCCCAACACCATTCAAACACCAAACACTACAATGAGAACTTTATTTCTCTAAATCTCCTCATCTAGTGTTGTTGTACTGCTGTACTAACTAATGCTAACTCATCATGAACACGGATTTAGCTTCATAATATTTTATTAGACCATGAGGATGTGTTTTGTTGGAGATTACAAAGCACTTCTACTTCTGGAAGTCACTCTGGAAAAGGAAATCTGCCAAATCTTGTAAATGTAATTATCCCTGTGACAGAGAGTACATTTCTACTTCCTGTGCTGTCCTCTGCTTCAGGTCTCCTTCCAGTCTGCTGCTTTATTGTGTCAGGAGACATGTAGCATGGAGTTGTCTCTCTATTATATCTCTCTATTCATCCTGTTGATGACCCAGTGTTATCTATGATCATTGACTAATGTTCTATCTCTTCCTGACATTTCATCTACATTAGAAGTAGCACATTACACAAACTTCCCCTCCAGTTAAATAGTCCCTGAATGAATGTTTTTTTGCTTTATCCAAAAGTGATGAAAGAAAATCTGTTTTACGATGTTTATCAGTTCTAGTATCTTGTTATTAACTTGAGGATGGATCTGTCTACATTCTCTGTCTGTATCAGTGTCTTGACCCTATTAGGGATTACAACTCCAAGTATTAGAAGATCCAAAGATAAAAAAGCACTAGATGTGACATTTGCATGAACATCTCTGAGACTCAGAATAGATCACCACTTTCAGCAGATGTTCATGGTTCTTCAGCCAAACTCACTCAAGCACAACACACAGTGCTGAACTCGACCTGCTGTTAAAGGTGCTGTTCCAAATCGCTGACAAAGACACTTCACTCATGAAGAAGGAGACCTGCTTTCTAGTGAATTCTAGTGGACTTCACAGCAGCTATTTTTGAACAAGGTGACCTGAGTGGTGTCGTGGTGGGAGACGGTACAGCCGAACAGTAAAGAACCTCTTTCCAGCGTTCTTTACTGAGGCTCAGGGTGCTGGTGATATTTTATATTTGTTCACACACACAGTTCAGTAATTGTTGTTTAATTTTGAACATTAATTAAAGATTTCTTCATTATTTAGTTTTCTTTGTCACTCTGCTGTTTAAACTCAGTGATGTTTCAGTAAAGACGTCTGACTCTGGAGCACAGTGTACTGTACACACTGCAGAAGACTGGAGGAGAAATAACACTGAATGATGGATTAGTGATGAGATTCATCTCTACAGTCAGAAACACAATATACATCACATAAAGATAGTAAAGAATACCTTTTTAATGCTGCGCATGTGACCCAGAGTTACTAGAAACAAAGATAAGTAGGAAGGAATAAAATAATAATTAAGAAAAAATTTTGTTCATGTTATATAGAACATTCGAATTGATTTATTTTCAGATAAAAGCGGTAGAAAATGAGTGAGTGAGAGTGAGTGAGAATTGATTTATTTTACTTATTGTTGTAAATATGAGAATGGTGATGTGTTTTTTCTTCTTTTGTTTTTCCATGTTGAAAGAATGTAATGTTTCTTTAAATTAATAGTCGAGGGCTCAAAAAAAGTGAAAACAAAACGTGGTGGAAAAGAAGAGAGAGGGAAAAACAAAGAGAGAAGAGTTGTTGTTTTGCTTTATGATTTATGAGAAGATAAATTGAAATGTATAAGTATAACTAGACAGAAAGTTTGGTTAAAAAATCAACAGCTATATGAGTGATACAGTCCTCTGTTTCACTGGTGATATTGTGCGAGTTTTCAGTGTTTTTAATGTGGATTCGACGACAACACTGAACAGATACCACCGTGTGTCCTGTGATGGTTAGCTCCCAAAGTTTGGAATAGTCTTCCTGATAGTGTTCGGGGCTCAGACACACTTTCCCAGTTTAAATGTAGATTAAAAACTCATCTCTTTAGTCAGGCGTACACATAATACATCCTATAGTATCATGCACCAGTACATCAGACCAGCACATTTTTATGAACAGCAGATATGTTAATCCCTCTCCACTGTTTCTCTCTTTGTACCCATCCCGAGGCATCCAGACACTGTACCAGCTCCCAACGTCCTCTGTGGGACGAAGCCTTTGGACGTCCACTGAGCCGAGGCCGACTCTAAGAATCCTGAGACATCTCCAGTTAGACTCTGTGATACTAAGGAGATCCGAAGACCATGATCCTTACACCAATACAACATTTAAATGACTATATATTACAATCACACCCCCAGTGTCACCCATATGAGGATGGGTCCCCCTTGGGTCCGGTTCCTGTCAAGGTTTCTTCCTTTACCAATTTAAGGGAGTTTTTCCTTGCCACTGCTGCCTGAGTCACCTCAGACTTGCTCATAGGGGGATAAATACATACACATTGTGAACTATATATCTAATAATAATCTAGAATTTTTAATTCTGTCAATTCTTTTACTTTTATTATTTGTTATTTACTTTATCATTAATTATGTTTACCTTCTGCTCTATGTTTATGTTCTGTAAAGCTGCTTTGAGACAATGTCTACTGTAAAAAGCGCTATACAAATAAACTTGAATTGGATTGAATTAAATTGATGGTGCGACGCCCAGTGAATTACTACAAGAACGGATTACAGCGAAATTGTATTTTTTCTTTTTTTCATGGATGAACAAAACTGTGTTGAAAGGACGTCAGTTCACAAATTTTTTCTCCTCAAGTTGGATTTCTTGACTTATTTCTTGTTCAACAGGACTTTAGGCCTGAACATTCAGCTAAAATCACTGCACTGGATCACTTTCTGTAGGAAGATAACTAATACTGGGAAATTTAATTGACTTTTGATTTGAATTGATAACAGTTTATACATTTAATTAAATTTGAATTATCATTAATATAAATTGTTGTTTAATTGTTGTTCTGGAGTGTTTCTCCCTTGCCATTGTTTTTGGGGAATAATACTGCTGTATTTTTATTTTTATTGTTTTCCTTTTTTTTCCTTCGCTTTGTTGATTTACCAGGGTTTAAATTTAAAACAATCGGAAAAATCTAAGTGTTGGGAAAAGTATATACATTTTAAACATTTAAAATTAGATCAAATAAATAGAATAGAAAAGTAAAATTATAAATAGGCCAAAAGCTAATTTAGGTCTGATTTATAATCAGAATCAAAATAACATCTGGATTTAATTAACTCTGTAGTGTGAGAATGACAGTAAGATTGGGGGAATGTGGTAAAGGTGTTTCCATACTTAGAGGACACTTTGCATTGGCAGCACATGCTTCAGTGATCTGGGAGTGTTTATAGTGCTGTGACTGCTCAGTAAATCTGCCTTTTTATGTACTACCAGTGATGAGGATCACTTTATTTCTCTGATTTTTCAGAATTTACTTTAAACTATTAAAACAGTTACAAATACTGAAAACATGACAGAATAAACAGATTTCTCTGAAAATAACAACCTTGATCAGAATGACACATCTAGCTTTTTTCCCTAATAAAATAGGACAGGATTTTTTCTAATAATGTTTCTTCTAATGGGGACAAAACACTGATAGACACAGAGAATGTAGACAGATCCATCTTCAAATTAAAAACACTTGTAGGATCAGAGCAAAAGAAAAATGTACACAATTATAAACCACAAACTAGAACAGAAAATAATAACTATTGGGATGAAATAACACCAAAAATAAAAAAAAAAGAATCACATGATATCTGTAATAGTGGCCTATTCAACACAAGATTCTGGTCTTGAATAGGCCTCTATTACATGTGCTTCATGTTCTAGATAACAGTGAAAATTACAAAATGAAAATAAATTCTTGAATGCTTAATATATGTACTCAAATATAATAATAAACACCATCGTTCATGATATATTTTTTCCACACTCCCATCATGTCATATCAGACTGCTAGAGCCTTTAGACAGTTTAATCAACAAAGGATTAGTTTTGCTTTTAATTATTAAGAAAATTGTCAGGTTTCAGATTCTTAATTTAAATAAGTTTTAAGTTTAAAAGATTTTTAATTTAAACATATTGCACCTTTCAAGGTTATAACATGCTGTTTGTTTCCTCATTTAGCTTTAATAAATAACAGTGTTGTATAAAGTACTAGAAAGCAATATTTGAGTAAAAGTTAAAGTATCAAACTAGAAAAAGACTTTGGTAGAAGTGAAAGTCACCTTTTAGAATATTACTCAAGTTAAAGTCTTGAAGTATCTGATATATCTAATCCAAGATGGAAGAAACCATGTTTGTCCTGTATTGTTTGTTTTGTGTTTGAAAAGGCATTTCTTTTAAATATTATTTTTAACCGTGGAATTTCAACATTTGGATTTTTAAAGTAAGCGAGTGGATTACTGTATTTCGACGTGGAGTTTAGTCGCTTTTTTTGGTATTTTTGGGCCTTTGGATCTCTGCACTACTGATTTACATCTTGTGTCATTCTTTGGAATTGCAAGAGGGCCTCTGGATCTCTGCACTACTAACTCACAGTTTGTATCTTTCTTTGGAATTGCAAGAGGTATATCACCACTACATTCTGTCTGTTTTAGCCTCGGATGGGTGAAAGAAACCTCAAAAAGTCTTTGATATTGAGGCACAGTACTGTGTTTCATTGGTGAATGTTTTCAAACTGGATACTCATAGCTGCTAACAGCTAGCTACCACTAGCTGTAGTTACAGTTTTCACGGCTTGCTGCCACCAGCTACTGACTCTACCACCAAGCTGTTGTTTGCCTAAAACTCACTTATTGGCCATTCGCCTACTTTAGTTGTGGCCTTTACATCCACACTATCGTCAGCTCAGTGGGTCTGCCTACTATGGACTCAGCTCCCTTCATTTCATCAGTTATAATCTGCTGTAGCCTTAGAAGCTACAGCCTGTTGCAGTCTCGGTCGAGTCTTCTGCTGTTGGACTTGTTCAAAAGGAAAAGAGAAAAGGAAAAAATGAAGTTTTGTTTGGTCTTGTTTGTCTTTCTGATTCCCTTTGCTAGTGGGGCTGTCCATTTGCAGTTAGAAAATGAGTCTATTTTTATGCAGTTCCCTTATGTAGTCTTAAAGCCTGAAACATTTTCCAAGGCCCAAATTAAATCACAGGGACCAAGTCACTCATTTATGTTTGGTTTTAAGGTTTCAAATCTACTCCATCTTCATTGCCTTTCTATTTTGAAAGATTGGTTTGTTGTCTCTGCAGACGCACTTCCTGTTTAAAAAGGCTTGTATGTTTTTTGTACCTTCAACTTGGAATGAACTACAGAAATCACTAAAGCTACAGTGTCTAATTTCCTTAAATGATTTTAAACGTTATGTTAAATCTATAGAACATGAGTCCATTCACACTTGCAAATGTTTTTATTAATGGCACTTTTATTTAAATTGAAATGCACTTGAGTTGTTTTTTTGCCTTTTTATTTGTTTTGTGATTGTGTAATTTAATTTGTTCTGCTGTTTTGGCCAGGTCTCTCTTGAAAAAGAGATTCTATATCTCAATGAGACAAATCTGGTTAAATAAAGGTTAATAATAATAATATATACTGTACTTAAGTATCAAAAGTAATTTTCTGATATTTAATGTATTTAAGTATTTGAAGTAAAAGTAAAAAGTAAAATTTCAGTGATTTTCAGTAGGCATAAGAGGCACTTCCAATGTACAGAAACATTTCTTGCAAATATGGCCACGGGTGTATAACGTTATCTTCTTCACCCTGTTCACTGAGGAACTTGGTGAGTTCATGGGTGATATGAGATAGCTGAAAGTGGAGATAGCCAGCCATGACCTCAGAAGGAACTGGCCTTGGGTAGGGAGAAGGGTGAGAATATATGGGGAAAAAAGGGAGTATATAGGGAAACTAAAGCTTAAAGTATCCATGAGCAAGCCCAGTCTGAGAAGTAACAGACTGAGATCATAATGAGGTTATAAGTTCAATAAAGCTTAAGCAGCTAACAGAGAACTCCATTTATATTCAAAGCAACATTATAGCAGCAAAGGTTTAGCAATATTAGCAATACGATATAATCAAATATAAGTAAGATCTTTTAACATAATTCACACTCATATAACATATAATCAGTAGAAATCATATACAGTATAAAATAGCAAGAGAATAAATGAGAAAAACTTACTCATTGTAGCTGAAAGGAGGATTAATCCACAAGATGTCTGTCATGAATGACTGAGCGACAAAAGTGATACAAACAAGGAAATAAAGCTTTCTCGAGCACATTTTTTAATAACAATGACGAAGAAGGTTGGAAATAAGAGGAAATTAACAAGGACAGGAAAATCCATATACAGAAAAATCCCAGGGCAGACCTTGAGTCTAGGAAATTTCTTCTGCTGTTTTTCCAATTCTTTTCTTTTTTGCTTCTCTTTGTCTTTTTCTCCTAGCTCTATGTTTACTGGTATCTGTAGCCTTAATCTCACTTTTCTTTTGTATGGGAATATGAGAGCAGGGTTTTGAAGCATTGATAAGGTTTATCTAATGAGCATGAAGTTAACCATTCATGTCCTTCATCATCCTTTCTACCCACCATTCTTACGACACCGAGCACATGCACATGAGACCTTGTGGCGCAACGGTAGCGTGTCTGACTCTAGATTAGAAGGTTGTGTGTTCAAATCATGTTGGGGTCAAAAATGTTTATTTCTCTGCTGGGAAGAAAATTGAATCATTTGGATTGCAACAATGCATATATGACACCAACAAATTCCCAGAGGGGAGTAAAGTAAATTCAGCAAGCTTTATACTGAGAGACCAACAGCAGCTACACACATTACATGAGCTATTATAAAGAGGAAAGATTTTTTTATTCTTGGACAGAAAATGACTACAGTTTAAAGTTGCATTTGAGACTATCACTTGCTGGCAAACGGACACAAATCAGACACTTTGTCTATTTCTTATTCTCAAATCAACTCAAAACAACTCAAATCAACTCAAATTAACTCTGGTGACCCTGTGACCCTAGAATGAAATCATGTTTAACTAGGTTTAAAAAATTCTCACTCACTCTGCCACTACCAAGCTCACAGTGTTTTGAGTCCCTAGTCTGATCGTCACTTCTTACTGAGTTACTTCATTAATCCTAATGTTCTACCTTTTGGTCCAAGATACATAAATATGTTACTCAGAGAGAATTTTAAACCTGAGAGATTTGTTTAATATCTCGGGAATTCTCAGGAGAATCTCATCACTAATCTGTCATTCATCATTCATTATTTCTCCTCCAGTCAAAACTTTTACTCATACAACTGTGTTCTGTAAATATGACAATTACTGCACTGTGTGTGTGTGTGTGTGTGTGTGTGTGTGTGTGTGTGTGTGTGTGTGTGTGTGTGTGTGTGTGTGTGTGTGTGTGTGTGTGTGTGTGTGTGAGTGTGAGTGTGTGTGTGTGTGTGAGTGAGTGTCAGTGTGTGTGTGTGTGTGTGTGTGTGTGTGTGTGTGTGTGTGTGTGTGTGTGTTGTGTTGTGTGTGTGCGTGTGAGTGTGTGTGTGTGTGTGAGTGAGTGTCAGTGTGTGTGTGTGTGTGTGTGTGTGTGTGTGTGTGTGTGTGTGTGTGTGTGTTGTGTTGTGTGTGTGCGTGTGTGTGTGTGTGTGTGCGTGTGTGTGTGTGTGTGTGTGTGCGTGTGTGTGTGTGTGTGTGTGTGTGTGTGTGTGTACACTGTACTGTGACGGTTTTTGTACGACGCCTTCATAGTAATGTATCACTGTGGTACACTTTTGGTGGAGGAACTAAACTCTTTATAAAAAGTAAGTGCCTTCTTTGTCTAAAAGCTCAAAGATTCTTCACTTTATTTACACAATTCATTGAAATTTATAGATTTTCTACAAATTAATGATGCGACAAATATAAAGTATTCGGTCTTTTCTATATTAGAGAAAAATGTGGTGTAAAGAGGAGAGAGATGTTTCTATAAAGACTTAATTCATGTTTTGTGTTACTCTAATTCATCATCACAATGGAAATTTGTGTAACAGTGAAGCACGAACAATAACAGTTTATTGTTGATTTCCATTAATTATTACCCATTAATAATTATTAGAATAATCTAAAAATTGAACATAGATGACTTTAGTGTGGTGTGATGATTATTTAAGCAAGGTGTGTTTCTTTAGAAGATGGAGATTATTTCAGCTGCAGTTTGGTTGGATGACTTTATCAGAATTGTGTCGTGTTGTATGATGTGCAGATAAACTACTTCATCTGCTGTACAGCTGTTACACTGAATGACCAAATATCACCATGTTCAGTATGATAGAGTTCACATTCTCAATATAAATCTCAATATTTAAGACTACAGTTTACTTTCTTTCACATTATTTTTCATTCTACATTTAATTCTACAGTATACATCTTTTATATTTTATTCTTATATTTTTATTGTTTACTTTTATTTACCTCTTTCATAGCTATATTTTCATCTGTGTTATATTTTATTTAATAATTGCACTGTCCATGAAGCGGACCTAACTCACATTTCACTGCTGGTTATATTTGCTCTATATAATTGTGTATGTGACAAATAAAAATCTGGAATCTTGAACATTCACATTAATCTAATTGTGTGTGTGTGTGTGTGTGTGTGTGTGTGTGTGTGTGTGTGTGTTTGTGTGTGTTTGTGTGTGTGTTCTCCAGCTGGTCCGGTGGTGAAGCCCTCCGTGTCTCTGCTCCGTCCTTCTTCTCTGCAGCTCTCTGATGGAACGGCCTCGCTGCTCTGCCTGCTCTCTGCCTATTCTCCACAGGGGGCGCTGCCGAGCTGGACCGTGGACGGTGCCGAGATGAACGAGGGGGTTCTGAGCAGCACAGAAGAACAGAAGGACGGCATCTACAGCCGCAGCAGCACCCTGACCCTCAGTAAAGAGCGCTGGGAAGAGGCCGAGGTGTTCAGCTGTACCGTCTCCCACCACGACACCACTCAGGTCGCCTCGTTCAGAAAGAGCCGCTGTGAAGTCCACTAGAATTCAAGTGTACACTTTAAACCATGCTTAGTAGTCTGAGGTGATGTCAGTGTGTAGCTCTGCTGAAATAAAGCTTCTATGTAGAAAGCAGGTCTCCTTCTTCATGAGTGAAGTGTCTTTGTCAGTGATTTGGAACAGCACCTTTAACAGCAGGTCGAGTTCAGCACTGTGTGTTGTGCTTGAGTGACTTTGGCTGAAGAACCATGAACATCTGCTGAAAGTGGTGATCTATTCTGAGTCTCAGAGCTGTTCATGCAAATGTGTGTGTCTTTGTGTGTGTGTGTGTGTGTGTGTGTGTGTGTGTGTGTGTGTGTGTGTGTGTGTGTGTGTGTGTGTGTGTGTGTGTATACTACATTTCTTATTTCTCTGATTTGTCAGAATTTACTTTAAACTATTAAAACAGTTACAAATACTGAAAACATGACAGAATAAACAGATTTTAATGTTTGTAAAGGAAAATAACAACCTTGATCAGAATGACACATCTAGCTATTAAATAGGACAGGATTATTTCTAATAATTTTTCTTCTAATGGGGTCAAGACACTGATAGACACAGAGAAGTAGACAGATCCATCCTCAAATTAAAAACACATGTAGGATCGGGGCAAAAGAATAATGTACACAATTATGAACCACAAACTAGAACTGAAAATAAGAACTATTGGGATGAAATAACAAAAAGGAAAAAAGAATCACATGATATCTGTAATAGAGGCCAATTCAAGACCAGAATCTTGACCATTTTCACACACACAGAGTCAGATCCGGTTTCTACAGGGTTTGATCTCTCTGACATGATACACATGATCTAGATAAAAGTCCTAAATTTGAATGTCCTGTAATGAAACTTCCACCTAAATGTATGAGCAGAGCAGGTGATGTTCTACACACTTCTTACTCTCTTCTTAACACTTGCTGTGGATTGAGAACACAGGTCTGTCTGTCAGCCAGCATTGTAGTCTGTTATTTACAGAAATTAATAAGGTTTTTAAACCCAGTGCATAAAGACACAACTGTGAAACCTCCCGAAAACAGTGAAAATTACAGCTGACACTCAAATCTCCTGATGACCTTTACTGAAGTTCTTTATAACAGCAGGAGAAAAAGAGCTCATAATTAATCTTTATTTAATAGATTGCGTTCCTAGGCATAAATTTCCACTGGGACATGACCCCATCACTCAATAATGTCTTGATTGCTTAATGTATGTACTCCAATATAATAATAATAAACACCATCATTCATTATAGATTTTTTCCACACTCCTATCATGTCACATCAGACTGCTAGAGCCTTTAGACAGTTTAATCACCATAGGATTAGTTTTGCTGTAATTACTAAAATAAAGTGTCAAGTTTTAGATTCTTAGTTTAAGCATATTGCACCTTTCAAGGTTATAACATTGTTTGTTCCCTCATTTAGCTTTAATAAATACTACTGAATATTTACCTAAAATGTGGTGAGGAAATCATTTGCCCAACTCCCCCATCTGTTTTCTTGAATTAATGAATAACCCCAAAGGTGTTAAAGTTAAGGGGAAAATCGAGGCATATTTTATAATTAGTTACAGACCTGCAAAATAGGAAGCAAACAAATGGCAGCTTGATAAGTCTTAGTAATAAAATATGAGTCAAAATAGTTTGTCTTATTATTTTAAAACTTTCTTTATAGTTTAACATACAGTATAGACAGTGTTGTCACGATTAGTCACAGGCGAATGCGGATCCAAATGCAGTTAAATCCTTTTAATAGAAGAAAAAAAAACAAGAAACAAACAAGCAGGCTAAAACAGGGCAGAACACTGAGCAGGACAGGGCACAGGACAGGGCACAGGACAGGGCACAGGACAGGGCACAGGACAGGGCACAGGACAGGGCACAGGACAGGGCACAGGACAGGGCACAGGACAGGGCACAGGAACAGACAGCATAGCACATACTAACAACGACTCACAACAGGGAAATGAACAAACAGAGTAGATATAGGGAATAAGAACCAATCACAAGACGGAGGCAATCACAGACACAGTTAATGTCCATGGTAACAAACAGGTGGGCGGGGTCAACAATTAACAGCAGGGAATGACAGCAGACAGAAAGAAGGGAAACACAGACAGACTCGTTACAGTTGTATAAAGTATTAGAAAGCAATACTTGAGTAAAAGTACAAGTATCGTACTAGAAAAAGACTTTGGTAGAAGTGAAAGTCACCTTTTAGAATATTACTCAAGTAAAAGTCTTAAAGTATCTGATATTTACTGTACTTAAGTATCAAAAGTCATTTTCTGATATTTAATGTACTTAACTATTTGAAGTAAAAGTAAAAAGTAAAATTTCAGTGATTTTCGGTAAGGAATAAGAGGCACTTCATCCTGTAGGAAGAATCTTTCATTCCGATGTACATAAACATTTCTTGCAAATACGGCCACTGGTGTATAACGTTATCCTCTTCACTCTTTTCACCGAGTTCACTACTATCGTCGGGGTGGTCGTCGGGGTGGTCGTCCGAATGCGGCTCTTTGCCCAGTTTCATGCGACTCTTACGTTCATACCGAAGTTTGTATTTGTGTCTTTATAATATGCATGTTCGCTTCGCTTGAGTTCAATATGGTATTTTCGTCAAACGTGCATGTGAGTGGGATGAAAATACCTCAAAGTTTCCCAGTAGGAGCAAGATCATTTTAGTAAACAGTTTGTGTCAAGTTCGATTTCAAAATGGCAGGGGAAAATAAAAGTTGATGATCATGTGTGCCCATGTGTATGATGTGGCTCTTTGCGGTAACACAGTAAAAATTGCCCACGGGAGGTCCTCCAGTAGGTGCCATGGCGGTTTCAGTTGTGCTTCCGCCTCCTTTTGGCAACATTACGCTGAAATAGAGCGTGCAGAGCTGCGTAATGCAATCTGAGAGCAGTGATTCACCAAACCTCCCTTATTGCAGTCGCACACATTTTGTAATAACGAGTAACGAAGATGCTTAGTGGAAATATAACAGAGTAAAAGTATACATTTTATCTATGAAATATAGTGGAGTAAAATTGAAAGTTGACACAAATTTAAATAGCAAAGTAAAGTACAGATACGTGAAATTTCTACTTAAGTACAGTAACGAAGTATTTGTACTCCATTACATTACAACACTGCATACTGTATAGCCCATAACTGTACCTAGATAAAACTGTACCTGTACCCATTAGACTGCACTAGAATTACAACAGATCAAGTTTCCAGAAAGAGAAGAGGATCGTGTATAACGCTGGGTCATCAACTGGAGGAATCCAGATTAAAGTAGAGCGTCAACTCCATGCCATTTTAAAGTTTAAAATAGATAATGATAGGCAGGGCAGAGATGGATGATTGATGGATGAGTGTGATCTTTACAGGTATATTTACCTTTTGCTCTATGTTTATGTTCTGTAAAGCTGCTTTGAGACAATGTCCATTGTAAAACGTGCTATACAAATAAACTTGAATTGAATTAAATTGAAGAACAGGTCCAGAACATGTAAACTAGCATGAAGGAGGACAGAAGGCTTTATCTGAAAGGAGGCTTCAGTCTAAAAGGAGGATGACTGATGGATTAGATTAATTTTCAAAAGAAACAGCACTAAAGGAATGAAACTGTTTAAGATGAGACAGTACAAGAGGTGTGTGAGAGTATGAGACACACAGTGTCCCTGAATCCTCTGAACCAGGTCTCAGTCTGAACAAGGAAGTGGAGAGAATAAACACCAGGTTCATTCAGAAACATTTAGAAAGAGTCAGTTTGGACAGGAGGAGTTACACCAGTGACTGAGTCAGAATCCAGAGCAGGACCAGACTGTGACCTGAAACAGACACAAGACAGAGACTGAGGCTGAGACCAGATTAATAAGAGGGTCAGATTTAGAGACTGTACTGGGGGTAGGATTAGTGAAAGACACTGAAAAATGATCCATCAAACAGTTTGTTATTATAAATAAAACAACAATCTTAAAAACTGTAAACTGTTTATCTTACAATAGTGAACATACTGGACTGTGTTCAGTGTGGTGTGATGATTATTGAGAGATTTCTAATGTGAGTTATTGTGGTGTGATTCTTCTCCTGCACAGAGTGTCATTGTGTATCATTGTGTGTCATTGTGTATCATTGTGTGTCATTGTGTGTCATTGTGTGTCATTGTGTGTCATTGTGTGTCAGACCTGCAATCAAGATTTTTTTCCTAAAGCCACATAATGTATACAGAAAAGATGATGATGATGTAAATAAAGTTTTTCAAATTATTTTGAATCAGTAATAATAAACTATAGATTTTCCCCCTCACTTTTCACTATAATGGGTTCTTTTGTGTTGCTTATTGAGATTTAGTCCCAGTACATTTTGTGTATTTAATTTTCAGGTTGTATCAATATAATAAATAAATAAATAATAGTGTGTGAAAAGACTGATAAAGACCTTCAGTTCTAATCCTGAAACATAATGTTTTGAATGTATGTGATGGAAAAAAAACCCATAATAAATACTCAGCATTCATATATTCATGATTATTGAGAGATCTCTAATGAGAGTTGGGAGTTAGTGTGATGTGGTTCTTCTCCTCCACAGAGTGTCATTGTGTCGTATCACATCCTCCAACTCAGCACCTGCAGTCGCTCCCAGCTGCAGCAGTTCAGTCTCTATACAATCTGACTGAGGGAGGTTTTTGTACGACTCTATAACACTGTGTGAACCAGTAGCCAGAGATTTCATGGTGACTCTGACAGTAGTAATCTCCTGCATCTTCAGTCTGGACTCCACTGATGGTCAGAGTGAAATCAGATCCAGATCCACTGCCACTGAAACGAGCTGGAAAACCTGACTGTAGCTTATTTACATATTTAATCAGGAGTTTAGGAGCTTCTCCAGGTTTCTGCTGATACCAGTGTAAACGATTCCCATATGTGCTGTGAGAAGTCACTGCCTGACTGGTTCTACAGTTGATGGTGACAATTTCTCCTGGAAGAACAGATTTCACTGCAGGAGTCTGAGTTACTGTGGCTTGACCTCTGCATTCTGAAAAATACACAATAACGCAGCATGAAACTGAAATATTCTAATAGAAACAATAAGTGTATTAGTATGAACAGATGATTGTAGAGATAAAATATAAAAAAAGCATAAAAAAGCAGTGTCTGACCTTGAGTCCAGAGGATCAGTGTCCAGATGAAGACGGGGATCAAAGTCATGGTAGCTGTGGGTGAAGTTGCTGTAGCAGCAGCTCTCAGTCATGAAGTGTTAAAGTCACAGCACTATAAACACTCCCAGATCACTGAAGCATGTGCTGCCAATGCAAAGTGTCCTCTAAGTATGGAAACACCTTTACCACATTCCCCCAATCTTACTGTCATTCTCACACTACTACAGAGTCATTGTGTAAATTTTACTTTTAGAGTCAGATGGAGATTTTCTGGAAATAATTTTCAGGTCTAAGATACATAAATACGTTAATCAGAAAGAATTTTAAACTTGATAGATTTGTTTAATATCTTGGAAATTCTCAGGAGAATCTCATCACTACTCTGTCATTCATCATTCATTATTTGTCCTCCAGTCAAAACTTTTAGTCATACAACTGTGTTCTTTAAATATGACAATTACTGCACTGTGTGTGTGTGTGTGTGTGTGTGTGTGTGTGTGTGTGTGTGTGTGTGTGTGTGTGTGTGTGTGTGTGTGTGTTCACTGTACTGTGACAGAGGTTTTTGTACGACGCCTTCATAGTAATGTATCACTGTGGATCACTTTTGGTGGAGGAACTAAACTCTTTATAAAAAGTAAGTGCCTTCTTTGTCTAAAAGCTCAAAGATTCATCACTTTATTTACACAATTCATTGAAATTTATAGATTTTCTACAAATTAATGATGCGACAAATATAAAGTATTCGGTCTTTTCTATAAATGAGAAAAATGTGGTGTAAAGAGGAGAGAGATGTTTCTATAAAGACTTAATTCATGTTTTGCGTTACACTTATTCATCATAACAATGGAAATTTGTGTAACAGTGAAGCATGAACAATAATTGTTTATTGTTGATTTCCAATAATTATTACCCATTAATAATTATTAGAATAATCTAAAAATTGAACATAGATGACTTAGTGTAGTGTGATGATTATTTAAGCAAGGTGTGTTTCTTTAGAAGATGGAGATTATTTCAGCTGCAGTTTGGTTGGATGACGTTATCAGAATTGTGTCGTGTTGTATGATGTGCAGATAAACTACTTCATCTGCTGTACAGCCGTTACACTGAATGACCAAATATCACCATGTTCAGTATGATAGAGTTCACATTCTCAATATAAATCTCAATATTTAAGACTACAGTTTACTTTCTTGCACATTATTTTTCATTCTACATTTAATTCTACAGTATACGTCTTTTATATTTTATTCTTATATTTTTATTGTTTACATTTATTTAACTCTTTCATAGCTATATTTTCATCTGTGTTGTATTTATCTTAATAATTGCACCGTCCATGAAGCGGACCTAACTCACATTTCACTGCTGGTTATATTTGCTCTATATAATTGTGTATGTGACAAATAAAAATCTTGAATCTTGAACATTCACATTAATCTAATTGTGTGTGTGTGTGTGTGTGTGTGTGTGTGTGTGTGTGTGTGTGTGTGTGTGTGTGTGTTTGTGTGTGTGTGTTCTCCAGCTGGTCCGGTGGTGAAGCCCTCCGTGTCTCTGCTCCCTCCTTCTTCTCTGCAGCTCTCTGATGGAACGGCCTCGCTGCTCTGCCTGCTTTCTGCCTATTCTCCACAGGGGGCGCTGCCGAGCTGGACCGTGGATGGGGCGGTGGTGAACGAGGGGGTTCTGACCAGCACAGAAGAACAGAAGGATGGCATCTACAGCCGCAGCAGCACCCTGACCCTCAGTAAAGAGCGCTGGGAAGAGGCCGAGGTGTTCGGCTGTACCGTCTCCCACCACGACACCACTCAGGTCGCCTCGTTCAGAAAGAGCCGCTGTGAAGTCCACTAGAATTCAAGTGTACACTTTAAACCATGCTTAGTAGTCTGAGGTGATGTCAGTGTGTAGCTCTGCTGAAATAAAGCTTCTATGTAGAAAGCAGGTCTCCTTCTTCATGAGTGAAGTGTTTTTGTCAGTGATTTGGAACAGCACCTTTAACAGCAGGTCGAGTTCAGCACTGTGTGTTGTGCTTGAGTAAGTTTGGCTGAAGAACCATGAACATCTGCTGAAAGTGGTGATCTATTCTGAGTCTCAGAGCTGTTCATGCAAATGTGTGTGTGTGTGTGTGTGTGTGTGTGTGTGTGTGTGTGTGTGTGATTGTTTCGCTCAGTCACATTCATTTCTTATTTCCTTGATTTGTCCGAATTTACTTTAAACTATTAAAACAGTTAAGAAATACTGAAAACATGACAGAATAAACAGATTTTAATGTTTGTAAAGGAAAATAACAACCTTGATCAGAATGACACATCTAGCTTCTTTTTTTTTTTAAATTAAAATAGGACAGGATTTTTTTTTAATAATTTTTCTTCTAATGGGGACAAGACACTGATAGACACAGAGAATGTAGACAGAGCCATCCTCAAATTAAAAACACATGTAGGATCGGGGCAAAAGAATAATGTACACAATAATAAACCACAAACTAGAACTGAAAATAAGAACTATTGGGATGAAATAACAAAAAGGAAAAAAGAATCACATGATATCTGTAATAGAGGCCAATTCAAGACCAGAATCTTGTCCATTTTCACACACACAGAGTCAGATCCGGTTTCTACAGGGTTTGATCTCTCTGACATGATACACATGATCTAGATAAAAGTCCTAAATTTGAATGTCCTGTAATGAAACTTCCACCTAAATGTATGAGCAGAGCAGGTGATGTTCTACACACTTCTTACTCTCCTCTTAACACTTGCTCTGGATTGAGAACACAGGTCTGTCTGTCAGCCAGCATTGTAGTCTGTTATTTACAGAAATGAATAAGGTTTTTAAACCCAGTGCATAAAGACACAACTGTGAAACCTCCAGAAAACAATGAAAATTACAAAATGAAAATAAATTCTTGAATGCTTAATATATGTACTAATTTATAATAATAAACACCATCGTTCATGATATATTTTTTTCCACACTCCCATCATGTCATAGCAGACTGCTAGAGCCTTTAGACAGTTTAATCAACAAAGGAAATTGTCAGGTTTCAGACACTTAGTTTAAACATATTGCACCTTTCAAGGTTATAACATGCTGTTTGTTCCCTCAGTTATCTTTAATAAATACAAGTGTTGTATAAAGTACTAGAAAGCAATATTTGAGTAAAAGTACAAGTATCGTACTAGAAAAAGACTTTGGTAGAAGTGAAAGTTACCTTTTAGAATATTACTCAAGTAAAAATCTTAAAGTATCTGATATATCTAATCCAAGATGGCAGAAACCATGTTTGTCCTGTATTGTTTGTTTTGTGTTTGAAAAGGCATTTCTTTTAAATATTGTTCTTAACCGTGGAATTTCAACATTTAGATTTTTAAAGTAACCGAGTGGATTACTGTATTTCAACGTGGAGTTTAGTCGCTTTTTTTGGTATTTTTGGGCCTTTGGATCTCTGCACTACTGATTTACATCTTGTATCATTCTTAGGAATTGCAACAGGTATATCACCACTACATTCTGTCTGTTTTAGCCTCGGATGGGTGAAAGAAACCTCAAAAAGTCTTTGATATTGAGGCACCGTACTGTATTTCATTGGTGAATGTTTTCAAACTGGATACTCATAGCTGCTAACAGCTAGCTACCACTAGCTGTAGTTACAGTTTTCACAGCTTGCTGCCACCAGCTACTGCCTCTACCACCAAGCTGTTGTTTGCCTAAAACTCACTTATTGGGCATTCGCCTACTTTATTTGTGGCCTTTATATCCACACTATCGTCATCTCAGTGGGTCTGCCTACTACGGACTCAGCTCCCTTCATTTCATCAGTTATAGTCTGCTGTAGCCTTAGCAGCTACAGCCTGCTGCAGTCTCGGTCGAGTCTTCTGCTGTTGGACTTGTTCAAAAGGAAAAGAGAAAAGGAAAAGGGAAAAATGAAGTTTTGTTTGGTCTTGTTTGTCTTTCTGATTCCCCTTGCTAGTGGGGCTGTCCATTTGCAGTTAGAAAATGAGTCTATTTTTATGCAGTTCCCTTATGTAGTCTTAAATCCTGAAACATTTTCCAAGGCCCAAATTAAATCACAGGGGCCAAGTCACTCATTTATGTTTGGTTTTAAGGTTTCAAATCTGCTCCATCTTCATTGCCTTTCTATTTTGAAGGATTGGTTTGTTGTCTCTGCAGACGCACTTCCTGTTTAAAAAGGCTTGTATGTTTTTTGCACCTTCTGTAACCGGCCGAGCTCTGGCAACTTCTACTCTCTGCGTTGTGTAATAAAAGACCCGGAAGAACTGGAGCTGCTGCTGAACTGGAGAGTTTATTCTGCACAAACCAAAGAGTACAGCACAAGAATAAACCGTAGTCTGTGATTCTTCACCTCTACTCAGCACGCACACCGCGGTCTGAGGAAGCAGCGCGATAATATCATACCATAAACAATATAAACACATTATGAATGGCATTGATATATAATCATGAATCACAAAACTAATTAATACAAAATGAATACATTGAAAACCAAAACAAATGTAAATCGCACCTGCACAAACCAAAGAGTACAGCACAAGAATAAACCGTAGTCTGTGATTCTTCACCTGTACAAACCAAAGTAGCCATTTTAGAATCATCTCGGTCTGTCGGCACACACACATACCGAGCAGCTGTACACGGTAACAAACCCACTAAACCCAACCCAGCTATATGCAAAACGCTTGCTAATACATCAAAAAAACTGTGAATAATAATATTAACGCATATTACAACTTTAATCAACTTTTCAAAACTTTTCAAAACTTATACCAAAAGAGCACCGCTAACTGCTTACCTCTACTCAGCACGCACACCGCGGTCTGAGGAAGCAGCGCGGGCTGAACCAGAATGACGTCACCATTAAAGAGACATGCAAAATATTTTTCCAAAATGGCAAAAAAAATTAAATACGAATGAAAATAATAAGGTTTTCATGAACAAATTAACACTAAATAAACAGTTGGAAATGAAAGGATAATTAGTGAAATACATCAATATTTTACTTATATTAACAATCGTCACATTCACCCCTCCTGAATTTCACTAATATCCTGACCAAATGACACAAAATTGGTCCCATAGAACCAGATTTTTCCAATGACCCTCATTCACAGTTCAACATAGAAAGTTACCCGCTTCACAGGTTAAGAGAAATCCAAGGTTGATCAGGTCTTGGACACTCTTAGAACAATATGCTGCCTGGTACAACATACAATAATCTGGTCTATTTTACACTTCTGAAATTCACCAAATGGAACCAAATGCCCCTTTTTTTTTAAATAAAGAAAGAAATGATCCTGCTCTCTTTACTACTGGTGACTCCCCTTTCTGACCATAAAATGACTTCTGTGCCATGGACTCGATTAAACGGCTAACCTTTTTGACCACCCTCCCTGCACGGGTGCTAACACCCGGTGTGTCAGTAGAAATGTGAGCTTGTGTGTCAACAATACTGTTGGCATGAGAGTCATTCACAATTTCCATTTCTAGGTCAGGATTACTTGCTGGGAATTCAATCTCTATGACAGACGCTTGATCAGAACCCCCAACAGCCTCATTTTCACTGAGGTTTTGGTCACAGACACTTCGACTGTGGACTGTGTGATCAGATCCCAGAACATCAACTTCGATAAACTCTTGACCTTCAATCTCCTTTTGAATGTCCTTGTCATCTTGAAGTGGTTCAACAGGTAAGAAGCTGATATCAAGAATCAAATTTCGATGCACCACCTTGGATCCTCCTTCCTCGTCAATCAATTTGTATATATTGGTTTGAAGGTTCCGATTCTTTACAGTGTAGACGGTTGGATCCCACTTATCGGCAAGTTTTTTCTTTCCTCTCTCACTCTTGTTTGCAAGGAGCACTCTGTCCCCGATGTTCAAATACGTGCCCTTTACCTTTCGATTATAACACCTGGCTTGCTTTTTCTGCTCTTTCTCAGCATGTTTCTGAGCAATGTGTGCTGCTTCGTGAAGGTAAGACATGAGTGTTCTCACATAACTACCATGGTCCACAATCACAGGGTCATGCAACACCTGTCCAAATATGACATCAACCGGTAACTTTGGAATACGGCCGAACATCAACTGGAATGGGGCGTAACCAGTGGTCTCATGTACTGTGGCATTATATGCGAAGGTCAAAGTCTGTATCTGCTCGGGCCACTTGTGTTTCTCTTTGAGAGGCAGAGAACGGAGCATATTACCCAGAGTTCGATTGAACCGCTCTGTCCCCCCGTTTCCCATCGGATGGTACGCAGTAGTGTGTGACTTCTCAATGCCTGCCAGCTTGAGCAATTCTGCTATGAGGTTACTTTCAAAGTTGGCTCCCTGGTCTGTATGAATGCGTGTCGGGAAACCATAAACACAAAAGAGGCGATCCCACAACTTCTTTGCAATTTGTTTTGCTTTTTGATTTACACACGGAAATGCATGGGCCAGCTTTGTGAAGTGATCAGTCACAACTAATACGTCAACAGAGCGCTGCTTGCTGTCCTCAGCAGTCCAAAAATCCAGACACACTAACTCCATGGGGGCAGAAGTTCTAATGCTCTCAAGTGGAGCTCGTGCAGATGGCTCGGGTGTTTTGGCCAATATACATCTCTGGCAACACTTGACATACTCCCTTACGTCACGCTCCATTCCAGGCCAGAAAAAGCGATGTCGGGTTAGCTGGAGTGTTCTTGACTGTCCCTGATGTCCAGCAAGGTCATGAACACCAGTTAGAGCTTTAGTCTTGAGACTAGAAGGAAGTACAAGTTGGAACCTTTTGTGATGGCTTAGAGGATCTTTAGAGACACGATAGACCACTCCATCCTGAATCTTCAGCCGATCCCATTGCTTAAGAAGAACTAAAGCTCTGGCGTCCAATCCAACCCTTTCTCGCCTTGAAGGCCGTTTCCTTTGACTCAGGAAAGGCATAATCTTTGAGATTACTGGATCTGACTCTTGACCCTGTTGGATCTCCTGAAGAGGGATTACTGGAATTGTGTCACACCCGGGCATTACTGCATCCTGAACGGACTGAACTGCCTGAATGGCCCTCATCTCAGTTACAGTCTCCCACTGATTATGGAGGTTCAGATAAGTTTCAACTGCTGTGTGATCACAGGACACTGCAGAATTCAACTGTGACAACACAAGGAGGCTGTTCACTTGTAAACGGAAAGTGTCTTGAATTCCATTTTCGCTAATACCTTCAGCCTCATTGAGTAAACTACCATATTGCTCCGTAATGAGCCTGTGACTGACTGTTTTTGTGAAAGGATCCCGACTCAAAGCGTCGGCTACAGTGTTCTTTCTTCCCGCGATATGTTTGAGATCGAAAGAGTAAGCCGCAAGCTTAGACACCCAGCGCTGTTCACAAGCATCCAGTTTAGCTTTCGTTAGAATGTATGTGAGCGGGTTATTGTCCGTCCATACGGTGAACGTGTGGCCCTTTAACCAATGGCTGAATTTCTCACACACACTCCACTTTAAGGCTAAGAACTCAAGCTTGTGTGCTGGGTACCGCTTCTGAGAATTGCTTAAGGATTTGCTAGCGAATGCAATTGGACGGGCTTTCTCTTCGCCTGCTGATATCTGTGATAACACTGCCCCAAGTCCATCCAGAGAAGCATCAATTGACAAGATTAACGGGAGAGAGAAGTCGGGGTGTGCTAGAACCACACTATGTAGCAAGCTCTCTTTCAGTTTAGAAAGGGCATCATCACACTCTAAGGTCCAATCCGCTATCTTGAGCTTTCTGTATGTACCAGCCTTAGCCTCGGTTTTAACCTTTGACCTCCTTTTCTGCCCAGCTGTCAGTGAAAAAAGTGGTTTAGCTATGGAGGAGCAATTTGGGATGAAGTGCTGGTAATAGAGGATCATTCCCAAAACAGACTTAATCCTCCGTACAGATGGAGTACACCCATCTTCTTCCATGAGGTCAGCTTTTGTCAGTTGGGCTATGGCTTCGACCTTTGACGGATCAACAGAAACACCATTCCCATCAATGATGTGACCTAAAAACTTAACAGAGGCTCGCATCAAATGGCACTTTTTTGGACTTAACTTGAGATTGTGGTTCCTCAATCGTTGGAATACTACCGCCAACCTTTCCAGAGCCACACTCTCATCGGGTGCAAACACCAACAGGTCGTCCAAGTAACACAACAGGCTACTAAAATTCAGATCTCCAAAGATACTCAACATCATACGCATAAAAGATGCTGGACTGTTGCACAGCCCTTGAGGCATCCTGTTATATTCGTGGAGTCCTACTGGGGTAGTAAATGCTGTATACTTCTTATCTTCTTCAGCCATGGGGATGTTATAAAAGCCTGATGTTAAATCCATAGTACTGAAGAGAGTATTTCCACCCAAGGCAACTAGACAATCAGATTGGTGTGGGAGCGGGTGTGCATCTTTAATAGTTCTAGCGTTTAGCCATCTAAAGTCCGTACAAATCCTCAAGCCGCCATCTTTCTTCCATACTAGAACTAAGGGCGAAGCATATTCACTCACTGATTTCCGAATTATTCCTTGCTCCTCCATCTCAGATAGAACTTGGCGCAATTTTTGATAGTGGCCAGGTGGCACTCGACGGTATGGCAGTCGAAACGGACGCTCGTCCATTAGGCGGATGCGATGGACAAAATCTCTGACCTCCCCACAATCCAAAGCATGTTTGGAGAATACATCATTGTAGTTCTCAAGCAGCTCTACAAGCCTTTCTTTCACTGTATCTTTAACAGAACATGAGTCAATATCAATGTCACTGAGACCTACAGTCTTTAGTCTCTGTTTGAGATCAGTTGTAACACCAGCTTGAGAAGGCCTTTCAGATGTTGGTACTTGGACATGACTGAAACCCTGCAACAAATCAAAATCTTCAACAGCTATGCATGGGAACACATCTGCGAGCTTACGATTCCTCTTGAGGGTAACTGGTTTGTCCGAAAGGTTGGTAACTTTCAAAGGAACCCAACGATCTCCCCACAACGGTGTAACAACGCGGCCAATGATGATGTCCCGTGGCATGGATCTAGAAGAAGTGGCCTCTACGATTACAGTGCTTCCTGTTGACATAGCAGCATTACTTGGCAGCCTTCCCCAGACAAGGTGCTCTTGTTTGGCCATAAGAGTAACTGATTGCTGAAGCTTAACAGTCCCAACCTTGTCGGGTGGATTTCCACCTCTCCAGCGGCAAGTATTTGCCATGACATCCAAGAATTGTTCACACGATGGAGATGGCTCTGAGATACGGTTAGACAAAATCCTCCAGTAATCATCACTGATCTTCATCCTGTGCATGAGGAACTTAATTACATTGGTACCAATGATCAAGTCATCTCTTTGTCCTGGCACAACTAGAACAGGCACTAAACATCTCTCACCATATACCGTCAGCTCGACTTCATACATACATTTGGGTTTAGTTGCTTTACCTCCACATCCTATTAACATTATCTCCTGTGGTAACGGTGTGGCCTTTGGCAACGTATCTTCACTCAGCATCCTGCTCTCTACTGCTTCACTGAAAGTACATGCCATAGATCCTGAGTCCAACATTCCCATCATCTGAAATTTGTTGTCAACACAGACAGGTGCATAAAACAATTCATCGAACACTTCAAGAGTTTGCATATTCTGTGCAATCACTTTAACTTCAGCCGGGGCTTGGGCACATGCATTTTCATAAACTTGTTTAGGATCTGCGCTTTTGAGGGTTTGTTCCAATCTACCCACACGTCCCCTCTCCAGGTGTGGGACGACTATTTTAAAGTCGGTGAACTCTCAGGTGTTTGTGCAAACTGATTGACATTGTTGGGTTGGTATTTTTCACAATCTCTCCGTATGTGACCAGACTGGAAACAGGCAAGACAAAGTCGATGTCGCCGACAATGTGCCAAAGTCGAATGCTCAGGGGAATGGCACACCTTACACGCTCTCGTAGGTGGTTGGCTTGGACGAGGGTGCCTCATCTCTGCTTGACTATTCTGGGAAAGAGCACGATCAAGTAGACTGATGAGTGTCTTCATGCAATTATCATCATTCTGTAAAGTAGATGGGGTACTAGAGTTAGTGTTATCAGATGACACTACAGGTAAAACGCTGGTTGCAACATCACCCTCCATAGGTGACTGGGTGTAAGCTGTAGCATTTCTTACAGCAAAGCTACGCTTGGATTTGACTGCTACTTGTTCTTTTTGTTCAGTCTGATATCTGTCAAGATGTTCTTGTACCTCACTCGCAGTCCACTTATCAGGTGCTTTTAAACGGAAAATGGCTGACAGGGATAGATCTGGGCAATGCTTGACAAACATCATTGCTGCCTCTTGGCACGGATTATCCATATGTCGCCCAAGCCTGGTTAAAGCCTCCTCTGCAACATCAACAGCCTTATTTAGACGGACCCAGTACTCAACTGGATTTTCTCCTGCAACAGGCACTGTGCTGTAAAAATCAGCTAAGGGCATGTAGGAATATCTGACCTCGCTGAAATGCTGTTTCAGAATATCAAATATCACTTTGGGGTTCTCAGAGGGTCTCAGGGAGGTGTTACTGCGAAGGGTAATTCTAACAATATCTTTGGCTTTACCCATTAGTCTTGAAAAGATTTCGTTACAATGCTCCAACACTGGTATGCCTCTTTTCCGCAGGTAAGTGTCCACTAAATCTTCCCATTCATGCACACTGAACTTATCTGTTCCATCTCCTCGGAAGACAGGGGGCTCTTTTGCCTCGGACTGCATGACTAGTTTAACTCCCGTCAAATTAAGAGAGGGTGCTTCTGAGAATGACTGACCTGCACCTAAACTACGAGTCTGTGCATTGTTAGATTCTCTTTCCCCATACGCTACCTCACTTTGAGTGGAAATTATAGTCTGTCCTACTTTCTGTGCAATATGTGTTATGAGATTAACCCATGCTGGATCACTTAGATCTGGGGAGGCAGATAGCGGATTACCCCGTAACTGACTAGGTGTTTGTTCAGTTACCCGTGTGGAACAAAATTCCGGTGGTGTTCGTTCTACATTACCCCTCAATGTAACAGGTGTAAAAGTATGGTCACTGAAAAGTCTCCCTCTGCCAAAACTTGAATTTGACACATTGCCATCAGCATCAAAATGATCCATATTGTAACCATGTGCCATCATTCCTCATTGCATTACATAACATACAATTCACCAAATAAGTAACGTTAATGATTTCAAATAATCTCAAATAATGAAAGGAAGAAAAGTAAAAGGCAGTGGAGCTAATTATACAGTGAAACGTCCAGTTCAGTGAAAATGCACTATTTTGTGTTACTGTTCATTAAAACCTTGAATGAAGTGCAGCGCCCACCGGCGACCAAACGACATTGATCCTTGGATGAAGATCCGAAATGAGCTGATCTTCATCCGGGTCACGGCACCACTGTAACCGGCCGAGCTCTGGCAACTTCTACTCTCTGCGTTGTGTAATAAAAGACCCGGAAGAACTGGAGCTGCTGCTGAACTGGAGAGTTTATTCTGCACAAACCAAAGAGTACAGCACAAGAATAAACCGTAGTCTGTGATTCTTCACCTCTACTCAGCACGCACACCGCGGTCTGAGGAAGCAGCGCGATAATATCATACCATAAACAATATAAACACATTATGAATGGCATTGATATATAATCATGAATCACAAAAACTAATTAATACAAAATGAATACATTGAAAACCAAAACAAATGTAAATCGCACCTGCACAAACCAAAGAGTACAGCACAAGAATAAACCGTAGTCTGTGATTCTTCACCTGTACAAACCAAAGTAGCCATTTTAGAATCATCTCGGTCTGTCGGCACACACACATACCGAGCAGCTGTACACGGTAACAAACCCACTAAACCCAACCCAGCTATATGCAAAAACGCTTGCTAATACATCAAAAAAACTGTGAATAATAATATTAACGCATATTACAACTTTAATCAACTTTTCAAAACTTTTCAAAACTTATACCAAAAGAGCACCGCTAACTGCTTACCTCTACTCAGCACGCACACCGCGGTCTGAGGAAGCAGCGCGGGCTGAACCAGAATGACGTCACCATTAAAGAGACATGCAAAATATTTTTCCAAAATGGCAAAAAAAATTAAATACGAATGAAAATAATAAGGTTTTCATGAACAAATTAACACTAAATAAACAGTTGGAAATGAAAGGATAATTAGTGAAATACATCAATATTTTACTTATATTAACAATCGTCACACTTCAACTTGGAACGAACTACAGAAATCACTAAAGCTACAGTGTCTAATTTCCTTAAATGATTTTAAACGTTATGTTAAATCTATAGAACATGAGTCCATTCACACTTGCAAATGTTTTTATTAATGGCCCTTTTATTTAAATTGAAATGCACTTGAGTTGTTTTTTGCCTTTTTATTTGTTTTGTGATTGTGTAATTTAATTTGTTCTGCTATTTTGGCCAGGTCTCTCTTGAAAAAGAGATTCTATATCTCAATGAGACAAATCTGGTTAAATAAAGGTTAATAATAAAATAATAATAACAATAATAATAATAATAATAATAATAATAATAATAATAATAATAATAATAATATATACTGTACTTAAGTAGCAAAAGTAATTTTCTGATATTTAATGTACTTAAGTATTTGAAGTAAACGTATTGCAACAATGCATATATGACACCAACACATTCCCAGGAGGGGAGTAAAGTAAATTCAGCAAGCTTTATCCTGAGAGACCTACAGCAGCTACACACATCACATGAGCTATTATAAAGAGGAAAGATTTTTTTATTCTTGGACAGAAAATGACTACAGTTTAAAGTTGCATTTGAGACTATCACGTGCTGGCAAACGGACACAAATCAGACACTTTGTCTATTTCTTATTCTCAAATCAACTCAAAACAACTCAAATGAGCTCAAATTAACTTTGGTGACCCTGTGACCCTAGAATGAAATCATGTTTAACTTGATTTAAAAATGCTCACTCACTCTCCCACTACCAAGCTCACAGTGTATTGAGTCCCTAGTCTGATCGTCACTTCTTACTGAGTTACTTCATTAATCCTAATGTTCTACCCCTGGTTGGAGTCTCGTCGCCCCGTGGTCACCTTGCCTACACATTGCCCCGGTGGCCACATTGACCTACATGGTCAGCCAGTGTCTCATGGGATTGTTATGGATGGAGCCCGGAGACTGCCATGCCTCCTTTGAACCAATGTTGTGTCAGTCAGCTGTATGTTCTGGTCTTTATCAGCAATCAGGTCTGCACTGAACTCAGAGATTAAGACAGGGGTCGGCAACCTTAAACACTCAAAGCGCCATCTGGACCCGTTTCCCACAGAAAAAATACCACAGGGAGCCACAAAACCCTTTTGACATCTAAAATGAAGATAACACTGCATATATAGTTTTTTAAAAAACTGTAGTGTGTTGCATTTATGAAATCAATTAACTGCTACAGATTAAACACAATTTTATTTCTGCAGGCAAACAAAAATATTTTGAACAGTTTGAACTAACCTTAAGAAAAAAGACGCTGGGTTGAAGGTTACTTTCAAATAAAATGTTTAATATATAATTGAGTCCTTCGTATTCATGACCAGGGCTCTCAAGTTTTGAAGACAGGCAAGCATGACATCTCCAAACCCTCGCTTTTTTTCATTGGATGTTGCGTTAAGTCTTTCCCAGATAGTGCTATTTTCTGATTGGCTATTGTGTAGCCTCTTTTTTGATTGGCTGATAAGTGTCAGGCTCGACTAAGAACTGAGACGCGCTTGATTCCTGCCCGGTTCCACAGAGACAGCAGTGCGGACTGATACATTTTGGGCGCTGCGGCTTATTAAATATATGATAGTCAAAAAGTTTTTCTGCGTGAGAATATGATGTGCGGCGGGAGACCGTGAGAAAAGACCCAAATGCGTGACGGTCACTCACAATGCGTGACACTTGAACGCCCTGCATGACATAAAAAAATGTAACTTGCCGGCTGCAGCAAACCAAAACTGCGCCTGCTTCTGTGTGTCGGATTTCGCAAGTCGGCAGTTATGACACATATTTTGAGCGACCAAAAAAAAAAAAAATGAAACACGGTTTATTTTAATGTTACAAGAGCATCATGATCTTAGAATTCAGAATTACATTTTTTTAAAACTAACTAATAAAATAAAACAATTAAATTAAATATTTATTTTCCAAATCTACAGGGAGCCGCAGCAGAGGGGTGAAAGAACCACTTGCGGCTCCGGAGCAGTGGGTTGCCGACCCCTGGTTTAAGATGATCCATTAGTTCCTCAGTAGCTCTCGGTTGCAAAATTATAAACTGCTGTAGAAAGGACTTTATTTACATGTGTGTGAGTATGAGTATGAGTGTGTGTGGTTTCCAAGGAAATTTCATCATGTTAAATGATTGTGATATAATATATAAAATATATCGACTTTACACTGACTGTAATACAAGTCTTTCTGACTAGCTGCTGAATTTTTCTCATAGCTGGAACCTTCAGAAACATCATGTCTAGCGAGCTGTTTGCACAGTGGTCTGATTGGAAAGAACCAGATGATCATGTTATCATCATCAGTCATCAGTAAAAGTGAATCTTATGGAGTAAAAAATAACAGTAATTGAAAGCTATGAAGGAAACTGCAGAAAAACTGTATAATTGTTGAAAATGTGCAATTTCTTATGATAATGTTGTTATTGTAGGTCAAAATTGCTGCAGAAGCGATTGTCAGAAGCCAGTTCTTTACTTACAAACCTCTGGTGTACAAAGAAGGCACAAATGTGGGGACCAAATACGTAATCAAGGTGTGTGTGTATGATATATTTCTTATATCATAAATAAAGTTTGACAAATGAGTTTGGTTTGACTCAGTTATTATGGCTGAACTATGTAGACTGATACTTCATTTGATTTAATTTTATATTTAAATATGTTTATTTCATTGCTCCGGCACTTTATATTATTTGCCAATAAAGAAAACAGCAAATTACCAACAATACTTTACAAATATGTAATAAAATAAATAATTTAGTGCATAACCTGTTGGGCAATAAATCTAGAAGGAAATTATCTCTAAATATTAAACAATCACACAGCAACCATCAGTCAATAAACACCACCAATGAAATGTCAACGATTAATATTAATTAATGATTAATTACTTTATTATTATTATTATTATTATTATTATTATTATTATTATTATTATTATCATTATTATTATTATTATTATTATTAACATTATTACTACTAATTTAAATAGCAGATTAATTCAGATTGATTTTACACAAATTAACATCATTTACTTTCGCTGTCTTTGTAAATGAAACTTATTTTAGGATTGTTACAGTTACACTTACACTAGATTATTATCAGAATTATTTTTTTAATTAAATGTTTTCTGAAACTCTGGAGTTAATGTCAAACACCACAGTGAGTCAGTGTGTAGAAACATCAGTACAAAAGTAACACTTATTAGTGAGAAAATATCAGAACAACAGGAAACCTGAGCCTTATGAAGAGTGTGTTGTGGAGATGCTGTGGGTTTTCAAGACGTGGTGTGATGGGAATTTTGATGCAAGATCGAAAATTCATGAAATATGTAAAACAATATTTGTGAACAAGATAGTTTAGATGGAGTTTGGGGCATAAAATGGAAGATAAATAAATGTGATGATCAGATACTTGATGTTTCCAATAGTAAGAGTAAGCACCATGACTGCAGAAAACAACAACATAATGGACTGTGTTCAGTGTGGTGTGATGATTATTGAGAGATCTCTAATGTGAGTTGTGAGTTAGTGTGATGTGGTTCTTCTCCTCCACAGAGTGTCATTGTGTCGTATCACATCCTCCAACTCAGCACCTGCAGTCGCTCCCAGCTGCAGCAGTTCAGTCTCTCTACAATCTGACTGAGGGAGGTTTTTGTACGACTCTATAACACTGTGTGAACCAGTAGCCAGTGATGGAATGTGTACTCTGACAGAAGTAATCTCCTGCATCTTCAGTCTGGACTCCAATGATGGTCAGAGTGAAATCAGATCCAGATCCACTGCCTTTGAAACGAGCTGGAAAACCTGACTGTAGCTGATTTACATATTTAATCAGGAGTTTATGAGCTTCTCCAGGTTTCTGCTGATACCAGTATAAACGATTCCCATGTGTGCTGTCAGAAGACACTGCCTGACTGGTTTTACAGTTGATGGTGACTGTTTCTCCTTGAAGAACAGATTTCACTGCAGGAGTCTGAGTTACTGTGGCTTGACCTCTGCATTCTGAAAAATACAAAATAACGCAGCATGAAACTGAAATATTCTAATAGAAACAATAAGTGTATTAGTATGAACAGATGATTGTAGAGATAAAATATGAAGCAGTGTCTGACCTTGAGTCCAGAGGATCAGTGTCCAGATGAAGACGGGGATCAAAGTCATGGTAGCTGTGGGTGAAGTTGCTGTAGCAGCAGCTCTCAGTCATGAAGTGTTAAAGTCACAGCACTATAAACACTCCCAGATCACTGAAGCATGTGCTGCCAATGCAAAGTGTCCTCTAATTATGCAAACTCATCTGTCAGTCGCTGCAAATATGTATCTGATTATGACATAATCAGAAACTATGTCAGAACCTTTTTCACCTTTATTGTGAAACTGCAATATTTTATAAATTAATTGATAAACAACCAGAAATTTTTAAGGGGAAAAAAGATAAACAAAAATGTCAAATTCCCAGTTTGCTTATGTTTGCACAAACTTTAGAAGCTTTCAGAATCAACCAGTCACATTCAAGCTCATACAAAGTGCTAGTTACTATACACCTGCCATGTATGTTGATTAAAGCCAAATAATGTATTGCTGTTACTATTAAATTTCTATAACCAAAGTTTATAAAAACAGCTACATGACCTCGTTGTAGAACAATATCAATCAGGTTTAATATCAACCCATAGGCCTGCAACAACATTAAAATAACTGCAATAAATTCTGTTTGTGCCATAAATGTGATATCAATTTTCTGAATTCTTCTTATTTCTGAGCTACAAGGCAGGGTGACCAGTCAGACACCAATTTTGACCAATTATGCTTCCTTTTAAGAGAAGAAGCATTAGGCTAGGCAAGGCAAGGCAAGTTTATTTGTATAGCACATTTCATACACAGAGGTCATTCAAAGTGCTTTACATAGAAATTAGAAAACAGTTTATAAAAGAGAAAAATAATATATGAAAAATAAGAAACAAACGATAAAATCATAACAAAAACAAATAACAATTTAAGAATATAAAAGTGATTTTAATAAAAACAGTTTAAAATATGTTAAAAAGAATAAAACAGGAGTAAAAGTGATTTGGATAAAAAGTGCAGTCAGTGTGAAGCAGCACAGCGCTCATTCAGTAAATGCAGAGTTAAACAGATGTGTTTTTAATCTTGATTTAAAAGTGTCTACTGTTGAAGCACATCTGATCTCTTCTGGAAACTGATTCCAGCTATAGGTGGCGTAATAACTAAATGCTGACGCATCTTGTTTCGAGTGAACCCTTGGTATCTCTAACTGACCTGATCCTAATGATCTGAATAGTCTGCTTGGTTTATATTCAATTAGCATATCTGTAATGTATTTCGGTCCTAAGCCATGAAGTGATTTATAAACCAGTAACAATACTTTAAAATCTATTCTAAATGTAACTGGAAACCAGTGTAAGGACCTGAGGACTGGAGTGATGTGCTCAGATTTTTTGGTTCTGGTCAGAATTCTGGCAGCAGCGTTCTGTATGAGCTGCAGCTGTCTAATGGTCTTTTTGGGATCCCAGTAAGGAGTCCATTGCAATAATCCACCCTGCTCGTGATGAAAGCATGAACAGTTTCTCTAAGTCCTGTCTTGAGACAAAACATCTAATTCTGGCTATATTTCTGAGATGGTAGTAAGCTGATTTGCTTATCACTTTCACATGACTACTGAAATTAAGGTCAGACTCTAAAATTACACCAAGATTTCTGACTTTATTTTGTGTCTTTAGACCCCTAGAGTCAAGGTGTGTGTTAACCTGGAGAGTTTCATCTTTACTCCAGAATACAATGACTTCGGTTTTGTCTTTGTTTAACTGGAGGAAGTTTTGACGCATCCAACTGTTAATTTCATCAATGCACTTACATAGAGAGTCAATGGGGCTGTAGTCATTAGGGGACAGGGCTAAGTATATCTGGGTGTCATCTGCATAGCTGTGGTAAGCAATTTGGTTCTTTTTCATTATTTTACCAATCGGGAGCATATACAAATTAAAGAGAAGCGGTGCAAGAATTGAGCCCTGTGGGACTCCACATGTCATGGATGTGCACTTAGATTTATGGTTACCTATGTTTACATAGTAACCTCTGCTTTTTAGGTATGACAAACCATTCGAGGACCATCCCAGAAAGCCCTACACAGTTTTCCAGTCTATGTAAGAGTATGGTGTGATCTACCGTGTAAAAGGCAGCACTAAGATCTAGTAGCACCAGCACTGATATTTTACCTGAATCAGAGTTTAATGAATATCATTTATTATCTTTATGAGCACTGTCTCTGTGCTGTGACGCTGGCGGAAACCAGATTGAAAATTCATTGAGGACTGTAGCGCTGCAGCTGTCTTCTAACCAGATTTCATTTAGAAACATGAAGTCCAGGTTGTTAGTGGTGATAAGATCACTAAGTAAAAATGATTTGTTCTTTAATGAACGGATGTTCAGAAGTGCTAATTTAACAGTAACTGGTTTTGGCCCTGTATCCATCTCAGAATGACGTCTAAAAGGCAGTAGATTAGATAGAGTTGTTGTGCCGCTGGAGAGGGCCTTCGTCTTTCTGTCACATATCAGGACAGATATAGGGAAAGCTAAATGGACATTGGGCTCCCGCTTGTTCTGAAAACATTTCTGATTGTTACTGCTGTCATAGCGGGGACCCAACACATATCAGTTACCAGTGCTGTTTGCAGATGAGGGCTGGTGTGATCCCTGACGTTGAAGCAGAGGTCGGAGTACCCTCTCAGATGGAGGGGGAGGGCAGGCTGGGCCCGGAGGCTTTGGTGGTTGTGGAGCCCGCCGTTTCTTGGTTGGTGTTTGGGGACTCGCAGCAATAGAGTGGGAAAACTTAGTTCCAGCAGATACCAGTTTCTCCATTTTCTCTGAAAAGCACAGAAGTGGTGATGTTGGAGAGAAGGAGAGAGTGTGACAACATCAGCTGTGATTCTGGTGTTCCTGGATGTTCGGGAGTGCTATCTTGTTTTTCCTGGTTGTTATCCACAGAAACGTCCTTGGGTGTTGATTCACCATCAGGCTATAGTGAGATCTGTGGGCAGGGCTCAGCCTGAGCTGTTTCTGTGAACAGTAGTTGTTGTGGCTGCGGAGTTTTATCCTTGTCAACTGAATGTCCATCCAGGTGTTGGTGTGAAATCCTGTGGTCATGTAGGCCATTCAGGAGTGGACTGGCACACTCACCTGATGAACGATGAAGGAAGAAAAAGATATTGTCTTTAAGCAACCTAGCACCTAGTTTGTTTGGGTGGATACCATCTCTTTTAAAAAGTTGCCTTTGACTCCAGAAGATATTAAAATTGTCAATGTAATTCAGTCCTCTCATGGTGCAGGTTTTTTGCAGCCATGAATTTAAACTTAGTAGCCGAGAAAACATATGTTTCATCAGAATGTTGCAAAGTTCCTTGTTAACATCAGAAACCGTTGCCCGAGGAAAACGGTATGTACGGTTAGCCTTGCTTCCAATGTTTCTGATAATAGAGTCACCCACTATCAGCGTGCTTGGCTCGGCTGCTGTCTGAGTGGAGAGCCGCTGCCTGTATGATATTGAGCGCCTGTTAGCTCTGTTAGCTACTGGCTGATGTGATCTGTGTGCATTTACATATGGGAATTCTTCGCCCAAACTCACTAGTGCTTCAAATCTATTCTCATGCCACACAAGGGGTGGTGGAATACCAATATTAGCTACTCGAGTTGGACCCATATCTGGGGTAGATGATGCTAATGCAGCACCTTTGGGTCTCGCACCCTGTTTATGCCATCGGTTTATGTCCTCAATTACTTTAAGTTTCTCTGAGCTCACTATGACCTGTTTAGAAGCATTAGGTTCACAGGACTCACCAGCTTTATGTTGAGAGGGACCACGATGAAGCTCTGCTGTATGTTCTGGCAGGGTCGGCAGCACCACAAGTAACTTTGTTTCGAGAACTGCAATCTTTTGTAGAAGTCTGTGGCAGATTGAGCAGCAGGTGGATTGAGATCCAAAAGAAGGCATTTTCTCTTTTGTTTGAGTGTGGGCAGCTGTGTTGTCCTGATTTAGGATTGTAAACTGCCAGCAATAGCAGACTGGTAGACCGCTATGACAAATTCCCCAAGTTGAATATTCCAAATGTCAATATAGATCCAGGAATTTGTAGTTTTTGTGTGAGTGCCCAATTCTTTAGTTAGAGCACTGTGTTGAACTGCTGGTAGTTAAATCAAAAGACAAAAGCGAAAAAGCAAAAGCGCAAAGCAAAGAGTGCAAGTAAAAGTGTCCGAACAGTAGTGAAGCAAGAAGTAGAGTGATATAATAGAGTGACAACTCCATGCTACATGTCTCCTGATTCAATAAAGCAGCAGACTGGAAGGAGACCTGAAGCAGAAGACAGCACTGGAAGTAGAAATGTACTCTCTGTCACAGGGATATTTACATTTACAGGATTTGGCAGATGTCCTTCTCCAGAGTGACTTCCAGAAGTAGA
This sequence comes from Tachysurus fulvidraco, assembly GCF_022655615.1. Lineage (NCBI taxonomy): Eukaryota > Metazoa > Chordata > Actinopteri > Siluriformes > Bagridae > Tachysurus > Tachysurus fulvidraco. The sequence goes on from NC_062527.1 coordinate 18,417,961, forward strand.
AGTGCTTTGTAATCTCCAACAAAACACATCCTCATGGTCTAATAAAATATTATGAAGCTAAATCACTGTTCATGATGAGTTAGCATTAGTTAGTACAGCAGTACAACAACACTAGATGAGGAGATTTAGAGAAATAAAGTTCTCAATTTAGTGGTTGGTGTTTGAATGGAGTTGGGGATTTTTTTCGAAGATAGACAGTGACTCAGGTTTTCAGTAAGAGAGAGAAAGTTAAATCCTCCACACAGGGGCCAGGAAAGAGAAGAGTCTTTATACAATATGAGGAGATGGTGAGGTGAGATGGTGTAACTCAAGAATTCTCCATAGAGAGCCAAACATGTTGATATGGAGAATCATCTTCACAGGATGTTGATCAGAATCAGATACTTTCTTGGGGGCAGGATTAGTGACAGAGACTGACAAATAAAACAAAAATGACAAATTATCCACTGAAGATATTGAGTAGGACCACAATAAATTTATATAACTACAAATGTTAGAATAGATGTGATGGACTGTGTTCACTGTGGTGTGAAAATTATTGAAAGATCTCTAATGTGAGTTGTGATTCAGTGTGATGTGGTTCTTCTCCTCCACAGAGTGTCATTGTGTCGTATCACATCCTCCAACTCAGCACCTGCAGTCGCTCCCAGCTGCAGCAGTTCAGTCTCTCTACAATCTGACTGAGGGAGGTTTTTGTACGACTCTATAACACTGTGTGAACACACCACCACTGTGGTGACTCTGACAGTAGTAATCTCCTGCATCTTCAGTCTGGACTCCACTGATGGTCAGAGTGAAATCAGATCCAGATCCACTGCCACTGAAACGAGCTGGAAAATCTGACTGTCTCCGATTTGCGAGCTTAATCAGCAGTTTAGGAGCTTCTCTAGGTTTCTGCTGATACCAGTGTAAGTAGTGACCATATGAGCCGTGATAATACACTGCCGGACTGGTTTTACAGTTGATGGTGACTGTTTCTCCTGGAAGAACAGATTTCACTGCAGGAGTCTGAGTTACTGTGACTTGACCTCTGCATTCTGAAAAATACACAATAACGCAGCATGAAACTGAAATATTCTAATAGAAACAATAAGTGTATTAGTATGAACAGATGATTGTAGAGATAAAATATGAAGCAGTGTCTGACCTTGAGTCCAGAGGATCAGTGTCCAGATGAAGACGGGGATCAAAGTCATGGTAGCTGTGGGTGAAGTTGCTGTAGTGTTAAAGTCACAGCACTATAAACACTCCCAGAGCACTGAAGCATGAAAAATGAATGCAAAAATAAAAAATAACGTTTTCACTACAGACAACACACGACAGAACTGAAACCAGTAGGATGACAAAAAAGTTCTCAGAATTTGTACTTAAGGTGCTTTCCTTGTTCAATGAAGCATTAAAATATAGATTCAATATGATTCACTACAAGATTACAGTGAAGTAATTTTCAATGTGAACAATTACTGCCTGTCGAAAGTGACGTTTTAATTTTTTTTTAAATGTCAAAGAAAGTGTTTTATGATTTTATGATTTTTTTAATTGTTGCTGTTGAACAAAGGTTTAATATTGTAAACGTAACATGCTACAGATAAATTATCTTACAAATGAAATGTTATACCTTCCCAAATTGACAGAAAACACAAGACCCAGAGAGAAAATGATCGATTGATACATAACAAGCTCTCTAGCAGCACTCGTGGAGTCAGATTAATCAGGAAGTAAAGCTCCAAAGATTCTAAAATGCCTCCTTTTGGGAGCTGCATCTCTCTTGGGTGCTGGAGTTCACCACAGTGTGAGGCTGGTGTTGTCTGAAAGCCAATGAGAAACTATTTTTAACTGTTTTAACCTGCCTGTAAAAGCATATACTGTGTTGGTATTGGTATCTGTGATCTGAAGCTATCTGTCACTATCTGTGATTGCTGGTAATATTTCATGCTATAGATATAGACTGTATTTGAACTGTCATTGTTTTGCTCTCTTTGCTGCTATTGTTTTATCTTAGTGCAGCTTTTGATACCATTGACCATGCTGTTCTATTTGATAGGATAGAACATGTTGTCGGTGTTAAAGGGACAGCCGTCTCCTGGCTCAGGTCTTATTTGACGGATCGCTATCAGTTAGTAGATCTAAATGGTCACTAGTCTAAACAAACTAAGGTAACATTTGGTGTTCCGCAAGGTTCTGTTTTATACAGTATATATTTATAATCCCACACACCCCTCACACACACTCTTCTCCCTCCTTAGTCCTTAGGTCTGTGTTGTTCTATGTAGTTTAAATGTCCAGCTAATCTGTCAGAGTTAGAATACTTGGCTAAGGAAGAATAGCAAAATATCACTAAATCAAGATAAAACACTAAATTGATTGACTCTTGCCTTACAAGATTGAATGCAGTGATAAAATCTAAAAGGTGCTTCAACTAAGTGTTAGTTTAAAGATGTGCACACTCATGACCTCTGTTTTTCACACACTCTGTTTTTCACTTACTTTTTTGCAATTTCACAATAAAAGTAAAAAAAAAAGCTCTGACATTAATCTTGGTTTAATCTAGCTATGGGGGTCACAGTACAGTGACTTCTGTGCTGGTCCCAAGCCCGGATAAATAGAGAGGGTTGCGTCAGGAAGGGCGTCTGGCCTAAAACATTGCCAAATTTAATCATGCGAATAGTCAATACGAATTTCATACCATATAGGTCGAGGCCCGGGTTAACAACAACTGCCATCGGCGCCGTTGACCTTCAGGGCGCTGTTGGAAATTGGGCTACTGTTGGCTGAAGAAGTAGAGGAGGGAGGAGAGTGCACAGACAGAGAGAGAAGAGGAAAGGTAAGAGTGTAGGACTGAGAATAGGAACTCTGAATGTTATTATGACAGGGAAAAGTAGAGAGCTGGCTGATATGATGGAGAAAAGGAAGGTGGAAATACTGTGTGTACAGGAGACCAGTGGAAGGGTAGCAAGGCTCGTAGAATACAGTAGGGCAGGATTCAAGCTGTTTATTATGGTGTGGATAGTAAGAGAAATGGGGTAGGTGTGGTCCTGAAGGAGAAGTTTGTGTGGAATGTTCTGGAGGTGAAGAAAGTGTCAGACAGGGTGATGAGCCTGAAGTTAGAGATTGAAGGGGTGATGTTGAATGTTGTTAGTGGTTATGTCCCACAGGTAGGTTGTGAGTTAGAGGAGAAATGGAGATTCTGGAGTGAATTAGATGAGGTGATGGAGAGTATTCCCACGGGTGAGAGAGTGGTGATAGGAGCAGATTTTAATGGACATGTTGGTGAGGGGAACACAGGTGATGAGGGGGTGATAGGCAAGTTTGTAGTTAAGGAAAGGAATCTTGAAGGACAGATGGTAGTGGACTTTGCTAAGAGGATTGACATGGCTGTGGTTAACACTTATTTTCAGAAGAGGGAGGAACATAGAGTGTTTTACGAGAGTGGAGGTAGGAGAACACAGGTAGACTACATCCTATGTAGAAGAGGCAATCTGAAAGAGATTAGTGACTGTAAAGTGGTAGTGGGAGAGACTGTAGCCAGACAGCATAGGATGGTGGTGTGTAGGATGACTCTGATGGTCTGTAAGAGGAAGAAGTCAAAGATAGAGAAGAAAGCTAAGTGGTGGAAGCTGAAAAAGGAGGAATGTTGTGAGAAATTCAGACAGAAGTTGAGGCAGGCTCTGGGTGGTCAGGTAGTGCTGCCAGATGACTGGAAAACTACCGCAGAAGTGATCAGGGAGACAGGGAGAAAGGTGCTGGGTGTGTCATCTGGAAGGAGGTGTTGTAAAAAATCTTAGTAGAAATAATTAAAATATTATTCCTTACAATACTATAACCAAAGTAAAGTATTAGGCCTTACAAAATATTACAATTGCTGTCATAAGACATTTGTAGGTGATGTTGTAGGCCAAAGATGTTTATTGTAACCAGATTCGGGGCTGTCAGGCCTAGTCAGTCTGAGCACATTTGTAATAACAACTTGTTATGTAGAAGGGAAAAGACCATGATTCCCAGACCTTAGCTCATAAATTGTTTTGGAAAATGAAGAAGACCATGTTTCTCAGACCTTGGTCCATAGCAATAACATGTTATGTAGAATGAAAAAACAGTGGTCCACAGACCTAGGCCCTGAGAAATAAAGGGAGGAAAATCCATAAATGGGCATGTGGTGCTCATAAACTTGTTGTGCAGACTGAAGAAGGCCCAGCTGTTTAGTCTGAGGGCATGAAAAATAAGGGGAGGAAAATCCATAAATGGGCATATGGGTGAAAGGTAATGGGAAATAAGGGGAAATTGGGTCAGTGTATTTAGAAAACATAGGAGGTAATGCCGGTAAATAAGGTGATATGGCACCTGGGCTCCTAGGAGCGCCAGGGTATATATTGAGAAGATATCTGAGGTTTTTTTGGTTCTTCGGGGACGAAGGTGTGTGTGTGTGCGTGGGTGCGTGGTGGTGCGTGTGCACGCGCGGGTCAAGGTGGGTGTTTTTATTTTTGCAAGGACGTCGCGAGAGTTCTTGTTTTTCTTGATTGATTTTGAATGACATGCTCCTTTTGGGGGTTTTCATTTGTTACTTTTAATTTGGCAACTTTGTTACTTTTAATTTGGCAAATTTGTTACTTTTACATCCAGGTCTGAGGAGTTTTCTCAGTATTTTTGTAGTAATTATAGAGTTAACAGTTAAGTTTAACTAAAACAGTCTTTAGTAACCAAAAAGTCTAAGTGTGGAGATCACCCTGCAATGTGTCGACTTGGAGACCGGCTCTGAGTTCCGACAGAGGAAAGGAGATAAGGAGACTTGGTGGTGGAATGAGGAAGTTCAGGATAGTATCCAGAGGAAGGGATTAGCAAGAAGAAATGGTATATGGACAGGACTGAAGAGAATAGACAGGAATACAAGGAGTTACAGTGCAGAGGGAGGTGTCTAAGGCCAAGCAAAGGGCATATGACGAGTTGTACACTAGGTTAGACACTAGAGATGGAGAGAAGGACTTGTACAGGTTAGTTAGGCAGAGGGATCGAGATGGGAAGAATGTGCAGCAAGTTAGAATTGTTAAGGATAGAGATGAAAGGGTGCTCACAAGTGAGGAGAGTGTACAGAGGAGATGGAAGGAATACTTTGAGGAGCTGATGAATGAGGAAAATGAGAGGGAAAAAAGAGTAGAAAGGATGGAACAGGAAGTAGATAAGATTAGAAAGGATGAAGTCAGAAAGGCTTTGAAGAGGATGAAAAGTGGAAAGGCAGTTGGTCCTGACGACATCCCGGTAGAGGTCTGGAAGTGTCTAGGAGAGGCAGCAGTGGAATTTTTAACTAGTTTGTTCAACAGGGTTTTAGAGAGTGAGAGGATGCCTGAGGAATGGAGAAGGAGTGTGTTAGTGCCGATCTTTAAGAATAAGGGTGACGTGCAGAGTTGCAGCAACTATGGGGTTATAAAGTTGATGAGCCATACAATGAAGCTGTGGGAAAGAGTAGTGGAAGCTAGGTTAAGGAAGGTGGTGGAAATTTGTGAGCAGCAGTATGGCTTCATGCCCAGAAACAGCACAACAGATGCAATTTTTGCTCTGAGAATGTTGATGGAGAAGTATAGGGATGGTCAGAGGGAGTTGCACTGTGTGTTTGTAGACTTAGACAAAGCGTATGACAGGGTGCCAAGAGAAGAGCTTCCTGTTTGCTATAGTGATGGACCAGTTGTCAGAAGAGGACAGATAGGAGTCTCCTTGGACGATAATGTTTGCAGATGACATTGTGATCTGGAGTGAGAGCAGGGAGCAGGTGGAGGAAAACCTGGAGAGGTGGAGGTTTGCGCTGGAGAGAAGAGGAATGAAAGTCAGTCGTAGTAAGGGAGGGAAGTGGAACAGTAAAGTTACAGGGTGAAGAGGTGAAGAAGGATTTTAAGTACTTGGGGTCAACAGTCCAGAGTAATGGAGAGAGTGGGAAAGAAGTACTGTAAAGAAGCGAGTGCAGGCAGGTTGGAGTGGGTGGAGAAAGGTGTCAGGAGTTCTGTGTGATAGGAAAATATCAGCAAGAATCAAGGGGAAGGTGTACAGGACAGTGGTGAGACCGGCCATGCTGTATGGTTTAGAGACAGTGTCACTGAAGAAAAGACAGGAGTCAGAGCTAGAGGTAGCCGAGCTGAATATGTTTAGGTTCTCTTTGGGAGTGACAAGATTGGACAGAATTAGGAACGAGTACATCAGAGGGACAGCTCATGTTGGACGTTTGGGGGACAAAGTTAGGGAGGCCAGATTAAGATGGTTTGGTGAATATATTAGTAGGAGAATGTTGGATATGGAGCTGTCAGGCAGGAGGCAAAGAGGAAGGCCAAAGAGGACGTATATGGATGTAATTAATGAGGATCTGAAGCTAGTGGGTGCAAATGTTGAGGATGCAGAAGATAGGGATACGTGGAGAGAGATGATTCGCTGTGGCGACCCCTGAAGGGAAAAGCCGAAAGAAGAAGAAGAAGATTAATCTTGTATTCATTTGGTTTGGTTTGGTCTAAGACAGATATATCAGACCTGTGATCAAGATTTTTTTCAGAAAAAATTAAAAAAACTATTGTGTCAAAAGACTGATAAAGACCAGGTCTAATCATAAATCTGTCAGTTTTGAATGTATTTGATGGAAAAAACAAAAACAAAATAAATACTCAGCTTTCATATATTCATGATTATTGAGCGATCTCTAATGTGAGTTGTGAGTCAGTGTGATGTGGTTCTTCTCCTCCACAGAGTGTCATTGTGTCGTATCTCATCCTCCAACTCAGCACCTGCAGTCGCTCCCAGCTGCAGCAGTTCAGTCTCTCTACAATCTGACTGAGGGAGGTTTTTGTACGACTCTATAACACTGTGTGAACAGGCTGGTACTACTAATGGAATGGTAACTCTGACAGTAGTAATCTCCTGCATCTTCAGTCTGGACTCCACTGATGGTCAGAGTGAAATCAGATCCAGATCCACTGCCACTGAAACGAGCTGGAAAACCCGACTGTAGCTTATGTACAAATGTAATCAGGAGTTTAGGAGCTTCTCCAGGTTTCTGCTGGTACCAGTATAAATAGTGACCAACTGAGCTGTGATAATACACTGCCGGATTAGTTTTACAGTTGATGGTGACTGTTTCTCCTGGAAGAACAGATTTCACTGCAGGGGTCTGAGTTACTGTGACTTGACCTCTGCATTCTGAAAAATACACAATAACGCAGCATGAAACTGAAATATTCTAATAAAAACAATAAGTGTATTAGTATGAACAGATGATTGTAGAGATAAAATATGAAGCAGTGTCTGACCTTGAGTCCAGAGGATCAGTGTCCAGATGAAGACGGGGATCAAAGTCATGGTAGCTGTGGGTGAAGTTGCTGTAGCAGCAGCTCTCAGTCATGAAGTGTTAAAGTCACAGCACTATAAACACTCCCAGATCACTGAAGCATGTGCTGCCAATTCAAAGTGTCCTCTAAGTATGGAAACACCTTTACCGCATTCCCCCAATCTTACTGTCATTCTCACACTACTACAGAGTTATTGTGTGGATTTTACTTTTAGGTTTAAAGGCATAAATATGTGAATCAGAGAGAATTGTAAACTTGATAGATTTGTTTAATATCCTAGAAATTTGTGGGTGAATTTCATCATTAATACACTAATATTGGACAGTATAGGGGTGTAATTATTATTGCAGCTTTTTGTGTTTAACAAGTAAATCAATAAATTATACTATATACAAAAAATAAAGTATATTGAAGCAAAATGTATATTCAGCATTTCTGATTATTTTTTGTGAAATATTTTTAGTAAAGTCAATAAAGGTGTTATTCTTATTCTATCAGGAATGGCTGATTTAGGTGAAAAATCATTCAAACTTGAAAAACATAAGTACATTATTTCAGTACATTGTGTGTGTGTGTGTGTGTGTGTGTGTGTGTGTGTGTGTGTGTGTGTGTGTGTGTGTGTGTGTGTGTGTGTGTGTGTGTGTGTGTGTGTGTGTTCACTGTAGTGTGACAGAGGTTTTTGTACGATGCCTTTATAGGAATGTATCACTGTGGATCACTTTTGGTGGAGGAACTAAACTGTCTGTGGGCCGTAAGTAACCTGTTTACTAATGACTGAAATGGAGTGTGTTCAGATTAATGTCTGAAATGGAGTGTGTTCAGATTAATGTCTGAAATGGAGTGTGTTCAGATTAATGACTGAAATGGAGTGTGTTCAGATTAATGTCTGAAATGGAGTGTGTTCAGATTAATGTTAAAATGTGTAAAATATATAGTTGATCAACATTTTCTTCAAATTTTCTCTTAGGGAATGTGATGTTTGTATAAAATCATTTTGTTTCTCAAATTTCTCTTATTGTAGAAGTTTCATAAAATGTGTCTGACTTTAGTGATAATAGCTCGTTCTAACCGAAATAACATTTATATAATTGTTTGTGCAAATGACTGTAACAGAGTTTCACTGAATTATTCTAGCTACATTTAATATCTCAGAGACTGTGACTCTATAAACAGATGTCCTGAAGACTAGGATCAATTTATTTAAATAATAAATATGTTCTCATTTGAAAATATTTATATATAATTTATAAAATATTTTTTTCATATTTCTAATTATTGAATATACAGTATAATTAATTTAAAATTGTCATTGTTCATAATAATATAAATCATTATAGCTGTAAGATGTAAAAGTATTTGAATTGAATGTGAAACGTTTGTGATGCTCCACTGATCTCAGTTCTGCTCTGTAAGATATAAAGGGAAGTGAAACACACACAGTGAGCTGAAACAAAGCCTGAGTGACTGACAGCTGTCCATTCCTGTCTCACCTCTGTGTGTGTGTGTGTGTGTGTGTGTGTGTGTGTGTGTGTGTGTGTGTGTGTGTGTGTGTGTGTGTGTGTGTGTGTGTGTGTGTGTGTGTGTGTAGGTGACACCCAGCCCAGTGTGACAGTGCTGCCCCCCTCCAGTGTGGAGCTGCAGCAGGAGAAGGTCACACTCATGTGTGTGGCCTACAAGGGCTTCCCCTCGGACTGGAAGTTGAGCTGGAAGGTTGACGGCAGCAGCTGGAGCTCGGGGGAGAGCCGCAGCGCCGCCGTTCTGAACGCGGACGGCCTCTACAGCTGGAGCAGCACGCTGAGCCTCCACCCGGATCAGTGGAGGAACAAGGTGGTGACCTGTGAGGCCTCCAAAGACAACCAACCTACTGTAGTGAGCACAGTGAACAAAGAGCAGTGCTCAGAGCTGTGAGCTCACACACACTTTACTCAGCTCACCTTCTACTGCTTCACTGTGTGCTACATGTGGCCTTTACTGCTCAAATCATCCACTCTCATCATTTCATTTGTCTTATTAACATGTGAGCTCACACACTCCTCACTTTAACTCAGCTCTTCTTCTTAATTATCACCTAAATATGTGTTAAGTGTGTGGATCGCTGCAATGTCCTGCTTTGAATTATTAATAAAAGCTTTTGAATCAGTAAACACGGCTGTTTTACATTGTTGATTATACACATCATACACAAATCACCAAGGAATCTGTCTCAGTATCTGCTGTAGAACCTGATTATTCATGAGAAAGACACCTGATAATAATAATAATAATAATAATAATAATAATAATAATAATAATAATAATAATAATAATAATAATAATAATAATTTACTCTCACTGGAGAATATAAGTGTATAATCTTGGGGACTGGTGTGATGGGTCTGGAAATGCTGTTACACTAACTGTATTAATCACGACTCAACTCCTGTATATTTCTAATTCTAAAAATACTTTCTACTTCATCAAAGCAACTTAATATTAACACTTTGCATAAAGTCTATCAACATATTCACTTCTCAGTGTAGAGTAAATTATTGTCATTTTGAGCATATATGGCTAAAACAGTACACAGTGGAATTAAATAACGTTCCTGCAGGAAAATGGTAGTACATAAAGACTCAGAGCTACAGAAGACAACACAGGACAAGGGCTAATAAATAAATAAATAAATAAATAAATAAATAAATAAATAAATAAATAAATAAATAAATACAAGCTCTTTAACATAAGGTGCATGCGTGCAGCCTAATGCAAATAGTGTAAGACAAAAGACAGAGACGGACAAGAGACAGTTTATAGATAAAATACAACCCAGTCAACAATTTGATCTCACAATGATGTCACTATGAGCTCACAATATTCTCATGGTGCGGTCATAATGTGAGTGTCACAGTGAACTAAAAGTGTAACCACGCAGAGCTCTCACTGTGTGCTCATACTTTGTTCACAACATGAGGTCACTGCACAATCACAGTGCACTCATACTGTGGTGGAAATATGAGGTCACTGTGTGCTCATACTGTGATCACTGTGTGCTCATACTGTGGTCACTGTGTGCTCATACTGTAGTCACTGTGTGCTCATACTGTAGTCACTGTGTGCTCATACTGTGGTCACTGTGTGCTCATACTGTGGTCACTGTGTTCTCATACTGTGGTCACTGTGTGCTCATACTGTGGTCACTGTGTGCTCATACTGTAGTCACTGTGTGCTCATACTGTGGTCACTGTGTGCTCATACTGTGGTCACTGTGTGCTCATACTGTGGTCACTGTGTTCTCATACTGTGGTCACTGTGTGCTCATACTGTGGTCACTGTGTGCTCATACTGTGAGATCACCATATAACACCACTATGCAATAATTGTGTTAGTTCACTGTTATCTAAAATTCAGTTAACTCAAACTTTTACACCCACATTCTTTATTTCCATCAATAAAAACAAACAAACAAAAAGTCAGGTTTTTTCTTTATTTGGTTTCCTTTTCAGCCTGGTGTTGGCGTTGGACAAAAAATTACTACTTGGCGAATACATTCCGTGTCTGGTGTTGTTCTGGTGGTTACTTTTAGCTTCTTCACCTCTATTTCATTTTGTTTGTGAAAAGACCTGACACATTCTAAAAACACAAAGAGCAAGGTGTTAACATTACAATTTCTATAGCAGCATCCAGATGCACAAACCAAAACTTAAACACTTACTTTTCAAACATATCAGGAGCACAGGTGGCAACACCTTCTTCCCATCTTTCCCCGTTCTGTTATACAGACAGAGAACATTGTCTGACGCTATGCTTTTTAAAGCCTGTCTCACCATCTCACCTATACTGGAGCTGCCGTGAGTATGGATGAGATAGTGTACCTGACAAAAACATACATAATATTGTCATGATTAAAATATACCAGGCTTCAACATTTCTTTTACATGGTATCTGCTGAAAATAAATAAATAAATAAATAAAACTGTGGCTTTGTTGTAAAAATAAACGCTAAATTTATATAGTAGTACTAACATAAAGCTCTCGATAAGAAGGCTTCAAACGTTTCAAAGCTGGAGCACTGTTGTTGTTTAAAAAGTTCCTCATGGGCATCTTCTTCTGCCCGCTTCATGAGAACAGACTTAACTTTTGCCAAGTCATTCACGATGACAGCTTGTCTCTGTTCCAGCATTTGAATTTGTTGGAGTATCTTAGTATTCAGATCTGAAAAATTGTAAAGTTAGATTGTTATATAGCAAAGGATGTTTTATGTCTGTATAAACAAATAATGTCTAATTGATATATCACATACCAAACAATTTCTCCATGGTGACTTTGCATTTTGTTTCCTTTGGTTCCTTCCCTGTTATCAAAATTACATACATAAGGTCAGTGAAATTGCATTTATCTAAATCAGTTACTGTATATTGTTTCTCTATTTATTTTTCTACATCAATTAAACCGTTTTTTCCCTGATCGTTTTATCCACAATGCACATGTAGGTGGTTCACTTTAATTGTTTGGTACAATGAAAAAAAAAAAAAAACACACGCACACACACACACACACACACACACACACACACACACACACACACACACACACACACACACACACACATTATTCATAGTCTTTGGATCAAAATCAGGATAACATGCAATAAAAAAGGCAAAAACCCTGCCTTACTGACTTACTTGACTAACTAATCAAACTGAATGCATGAGCGGTATAGACGCTACCGCATTGTATTCATCTTTATCAATCAAGGACAAAGGTATCATGATTGCTTTATGTCCCAGTTGAGTGGTGTCAGTATGTAACATTTTAGTGTGATTCCGAAATCCTTTGAATATGCCAATTATTCTGGAGTCACATGGCTTAGTGTACAAAGGTTCCATTCTGCAAAAAACCTCACAAAAAAATCAGATTTTCTTGAACTCAATGTATAAGGCAGTAGCTATCATTGGTCATTCTGTAACATTCTTTTGTCTTTGGCGTACCAGAGTTAACATTTGATTTCTTAGAACTTGATATTGCTTGCCTCTCTGCCAATCTGTTAGCTACTTGAATCAGTGGATCACTTGAACCGCGGATAAACCTCTTGATTTGACCCATATTGTTCTCAAACTTGTACGCTGAACAATAGTGTAATGATCTGTTGTAATTTGCAACATCAGTGAGATGTAGCAAGCAATGCACATTATATGAGATGAAACTCATGCTATACAGGCTGCTACCTTTTTCAACAAAATATGTTAACAGCTCATCTGCATAATCACGATGCTCCATTAGGTTTTCACTGTACAAGATGCGCATTCCAATACTAAGTAAAAGGAAGTGAATATACTTCTCCTTATCGAGAACATATTTCAAAATCACTGGTCCAGTATAAAGCAAAAATGTTCGGAATTCAGTTGCTTTCCAGTGCTTCAGTTCATCTAACCCCCTGGGTTTCCTATTGAATTCAGGAGGTATGTGATGTCGGAAAGCTTGATGAAAATAAGTAATGGTGCTAAGATATCCAGCTGATAATCTATGGGCCAAAGGTCCTTCTTTCCACAGCATCAACATTCGCTTAGTCACTCCTCGATCTACACAATGCATGGGATCTATTGGGAACTGCCTGATCATATCAATGTCCAGATTCAAAAGAATGCTATCTGTTTTGTGATGTTCAAGATTTGTCTTCTGTCTAAATGACTCATTGGTTCTGAGATTTCCTTGATACAAAAAAAGCATTTTGCTCTCATGAACTCCCTTTACATCACAAAAGTCACAGCCATAGCGGCCATTAAACTGAACTATTCCTTTGATGAGGGCTCGTGCTGGTGCATCACATATGATGTTTTTGAGGACAATTCTCTTGCCTTTAAAGCCTGTTTCCATCAGTTCTTGCAGCTCCTCCATAAAATCCCTCAAAAACTCCAAATCATTTGGTTTCTTTGCTCCAGAAAACAGAGCAACAACAAAAGGACTGTTTTTCACTTCATCAAGGTTGATGACAGCACACTGAAGTGGCCACATTGTGAGGTTTTTGGACTTGAAATATTCATCAATATCGGCCATCAATATTCAAAGAAATCTCAAAGTGGTCGTATTTTGAAGTGTCTTGCTCAGACAGAGTATGTGTAAGACCTTCCTTTAACCCAAAATATGTGTATTTGCCAGCTATCAAAAACAAGATTTTACAGTTCAGTGAAATTTCTGAATAATATTGCCAAATGAGTGCATGGACATTTTCAAAGTTAAAATGTACCTGATTTTTCTGTTATTCTCAAACTGCCAGAACGAAGTGTTTTCAATAGTGTTCGTCCGTCTGCTGGAACATCAATGTCATGTTCCTTCAAAATCTTAAGCAAATGAGTGAGAGAGGTCATGGAGATGTTGAATTTCATTGCCCACTCAGACAGCTTTTTCTCCAGAGACAAAGCTAGCTCTGAGTTACTTTCACTGGTAACATCCATGGAATCATTTAGTCTATCAATTTCATACCATAGCACTTGATCTTGCATATTAATTATGGTATTCTGTTGTGATTCTGAATCATACTGTTCTTGCAAGTCTTCATTTAGATGCTGCTCCACAACATTCAGCATATTTCCTGAGTCGTCTGATGAGTAGTCTGATTCAAGTTCTCTGGAGGAGTGTTCACTATCAGAAGTGTTTTCATTTTTTTTCTGAAGAGCCAAAATGATCTTTTTTGATTTTCTACGAGCTTTTTGTTGCTGTCTTTTCAATGCCTTAATTTTTGTTTCCAAATCCTAACAGGCCAAAAAGAACTTCTGTATTAGTAAAACATTATATGAAACACATACATCTTTTACAAATTATTTTTGTTTGAGAGGACAACCTTAGCCACTCTCACTGATTACTGTATTTGATAATTGTTTAAGAAGTCTTCTTTGGACAATTGTTGTGTATCCTAAAGAAAGTGTGTATCATAAACTACTTTAAACTACACTTTTGTAGATCTACACTTTACATTCTTAAAGATGTAGTGTTGCCTCTGATGTCTGGGTAAAGTTGCTTGTTATGTTAATAAGAGGATGAATGTCAGTCACTTTGAGTTTTGGTAAATGGGAAGTGACGTTGAAGCTTTTAACATAAAACAGCTCCAGTTCCGCAGATAGAAGTTGTTGTTAAAAAAAAACTAGTCATATAGCGTGGTGAAATAAGTCTTTTTATCTTTAATATGAGTGTCTAAGAGTAGGCGTACTTCATCTTTTTATCCAAAGAGCAATGATAGTTTACGCTATTCCACCAGTGCAGCATTCTTGCTTACTGTTGTTTTACAGCGCTTGTTAATTATTGAAATATAAGTATAAATAAAAAAAAATTATATATTGAAATATAAAGTTAGTGATGTTGTAATGATCTGACATAACAGGCCTAACAATTCACAAATACTGATAGGCAAACTAGCTGCAGCTAGCAGTTTTGGTGTGATTACTGAAGGTAAAATGGCTGGTATACATGTACAGTAGCATGTGTGAGCAGTACTCTGCTAAAAAAAAAAAAAAAGACCAGACCACATTGCACATCTAAAAGTATGTAAATAGGCCACTCACCATTTCTGCGGTGTAACAATCCCATGCACAACTTTTTCTTCTTCTTTAAATGTTTTATGGTGGTTGGAAGACCAGCTTAGATGGTGCATTTAAAACCACCAACTGGACCGGAGTGTGAAGCATTTACAATGAGCTCACGCTTTACACACATGCTGAGGATCACAGTATGAGGATCAGATAAACTCACATTGAGCTCACGCTTTACACACATGCTGAGGATCACAGTATGAGGATCAGATAAACTCACATTGAGCTCACGCTTTACACACATGCTGAGGATCACAGTATGAGGATTGTGTGATGTCACTGTGATCATTGCATGATCTCACGGGTTGACTGGGAATATACAATGCAAGTCATGACAGACAGATAACAAGACAGATACATGAAGATAGCACTGATCAGTATGACATCTGATGGTGTGTGAAAAGTTGTTTTTTTTGTAGCAGGATCCCAAAGAATGTAGAAAAAATTAATGTGCAACGATTGCAGACTGAGTGTAAAGGTGTAAAGGGAAGAAACTGTTACATAGTCTGGTTGTGAAGACCTGAACGCTTCGGTACCTTTTTACAGACAACAGGAGTGTGTAGAGTGTGTGTGAGGTGTGTGTGGGGTCCTCCACAATGCTGTTGGCCTTGCAGATGCAGCATGTGGTGTAAATGAGACTGCTGATGATCTTCTCAGCTGCCCTCACTATCTACTGCAGGGACTTTGCAGAACATGCAGTGATGCAGCTGCTCAGTAAACTCTCATTAGTCAGTCAGTAAAACATGATAATGATAGGGGTGGGAGATGGGCTTTCCTCAGACTTTGTAAAATGTAGAAATGCTGCAGAGCTTTGTTCTTGGTGGAGCTAATGTTGAAGAATCAGATGGGATTCTCTGCTAGGTGAACATCAAGGATGTTTGGTGCTCTTGATGGAGGATCTTCAAGTAAATCTTCATCAGAGCATGGCCACTCTGCCTTCCTGAAGTCAACAATCATCGTTTTTTGTTTTGCCCATGTTCAGAGACAGATGGCTCTATATGAGGCTATTAGCTGTTTTCTCTCTTCTCTGTATGCTGACAGTTTGTTCTTGCTGGTGAGACACAGCACTGTCATGTCATTGGTGAGCTTGATGATGTTGTTTGAGCTGTGTATAACTGCACAGTTATGAGTGAGCAGAGTGAACAGAGTATGTGGGAGCTGTACCACTTTTTGTTGGGTAGGTCATGTAGGCGAAAAACCTGCAATAGGGGGCGAGATCCCTAAAAGGACCAGATGGAGGAAGGTGATGATGTTGTGTGTGGAGTTGTTGTGATGATAAACAAACTACAGAGGGTCCAGTGGGGGCAGTCACAGGGTCCACAGGGTCTTGATATGCCTCATCATGAGTCTCATGTAGAGATGGGTGTTTGTGTGACTGGATGATAATCATTGAAGTAAAGACACCAAAGATTTTTTTGGCACAGTGAGGATGGTGCATTCTTGAAGCAGGTTGGAGTTTCTGTGTGAGTGCTCACTTTACCTCTCTGATGGCCTGGGACAGTTTGTCCCTTTCTGTTAGTGCTACATTATCACCTGCTTTAAAAACAGAGTTTATGGTCCTCAGCAGTGCATGCACCTTTACAGTTATCCACAGCTTCTTATTCACAAAACAATGCACACAATAAAACTGAATGTTAAACAGTCTTTGTGAGCAGGATAGTTTAGATGGAGTGTGTGTGGGGTCAGAGAGAACAGAAATGAGTTTGATAATCAGATTCCTTATATGTGGAAATGTGTGATGTTTTCAATTGGAACAGTAAACACCATGACTGTAGAAATCTACAAAACCAGAGACTGAGACCAGATTAATAACAGGGTCAGAATCAGAGACAGTACTGGGGGTAGGATTAGTGATAGACACTGGAAAAAATTACAAATGATCCATCAAACAGTTTGAGTTATGACGAAAAACGATCTTGAAAACTGTAAAACTATTTATCTTACAGTAGTGAACGTGGAGGACTGTGTTCAGTGTGGTGTGATGATTACTGAGTGATGGATCATAAGTATTATACATTGGGGCTGCTTTTCTTCAGCTGGATCTGAAGCTTTAATCTGTGTGGAGTGAATCATGAATAACTCAACATTCAAGATGAAGAGAAATTTTACCATTCAGTATGACGACAAACAAAGGAAAACCTCCAAATCTACAAAGAAATGGCTTTACGTGAAAGATCAAGGTTTTGAAATGACTCAAAGTCCTGATTTAGATCCATATGAAAGTCTGTGGGTTGAGCTGGAGAGAGCTGTACACAAGAAATGTCCAGCTGATCTGTCAGAGTTAGAATACTTTTCTAAGGAAGAATGTCATAATATCTCTAAATCAAGATTAAGCATTAAATGTATTGACTCTTGCCTAAGATTTAATGCAGTGATAAAATCTATTGGTTCTACAACTGTGTTAGTTTAGGGGTGTGCACACTCATGACCAACTGATTTTATTTTAACTAAAATTATTCTTCCTGTTTTTCACTTTCATTCATGACAATTTCACAGATGAAAGATCAATCTTGGTTTCATTTGGTCCGGTTTGGTCTAAAACAGATATATCAGACCTGCAATCAAGATTTTTGTCAATAAGCCACATAAAGTATACAGAAATGACCATAATGTAAATAAAGAATTTAAAATGTTGTTGAGGCATAAATAATTTACTATAGATTTTTTCCCTACACTCCAGTATAATGGGACAATTTGTGTGCCAAGTGATGACATCACAGACCATTACCTTATAATGTACACACTACCTATAGAACAGACTAACTGTGTCTCACCACGTTATCGACTCGGTAGAACCATTATTTCGACCACCAAAGACAGATTCACAAACAACCTGCCTGATCTGTCTGGACTTCTTAATGTACCCTCAAACTCAAACGACCTAGATGCAATGACTAACAGCATAGACGCTATATTCACTAGCACATTAGACACTGTTGCCCCAGTCAGATTACAGAAGGTTAGAGATAAAACACTTGCACCATGGTATAATAGTCACACTCACACCCTCAAGAGAGAAACCCGTAACCTCGAACGGAAATGGAGAAAAACTAAATTAGAGGTGTTTAGAATTGCGTATAAGGACAGTATGTCCAGCTATAGACAGGCTCTAAAAGCTGCTAGGGCTGAGCACCTGAGCAAACTCATAGAAAATAACCAGAACAATCCCAGGTTTTTATTTAGCACTGTGGCTAGTTTAACAAAAAATCAGAAATCTGAACACACTATTCCATCACATTTCAGTAGTGAGGACTTTATGAGATTCTTCACTGATAAAATCGAAAGTATCAGGAATAAAATAGGTGACGCTCAACATATGAGAGCAACCAGTGACACAATCTCACCTAAGGCTTTACACAGCTTTACAAGTACAGGACAGGAAGAGTTAGATAAACTTATTACTACAGCTAAATCAACAACATGTTCACTAGACCCCATCCCAACTAAATTACTGAAAGAAGTGTTACATAAAGCTGGTGAGCCTCTTCTTAATATCATTAACTCCTCGTTATCTTTAGGTTACGTCCCGAAGTCTTTTAAGTTGGCAGTTATTAGGCCACTCATCAAAAAACCTAACTTAGACCCTAATGAACTATCAAATTACAGACCTATCTCACACCTCCCGTTTATGTCTAAAATACTTGAAAAGGTTGTGTCTGTTCAACTGAGCTCCTTCTTACAGGAGAGCAATATCCTTGAAGAGTTTCAGTCAGGTTTCAGGCCCCATCATAGCACAGAAACTGCACTTGTTAAAGTTACAAACGACTTGTTCTTAGCTTCGGACCAAGACTGTATGTCACTATTAGTTCTACTTGACCTTAGTGCTGCATTCGACACTATAGATCACAACATTCTTCTAGATCGCTTACAATATTACACAGGTATTCATGGTCAGGCTTTAAGCTGGTTTAGATCCTATCTGTCTGACCGATACCATTTTGTAGAATTAAATGGTGAATCCTCCAGTTTACTACCAGTTAATTATGGGGTCCCTCAAGGATCAGTTCTAGGACCTCTGCTTTTCTCTATATACATGCTTCCATTAGGGAACATTATTAGAAGACATGGGATTAGTTTCCATTGTTATGCTGATGACACACAGTTATATATCTCATCAAAACCAGATGAAATAGCCACAGTGTCCAAATTAACTCGGTGCCTTAGAGAGATAAAAGACTGGATGAGCTGCAACTTTCTATTGTTAAACTCCGATAAGACTGAAATACTACTCATAGGTCCAAAAACCAGTGCACATAAACTCTCACAACTTAACTCCCATTTAGAGGGATGTACTATTACAAGTAGCTCGACAGTGAAAGACCTCGGTGTTATACTAGACAGTAACTTGTCTTTTAAAAATCATATCGCCCATACTACCAAAACAGCCTTCTTCCACCTTAGAAACATTGCCAAGCTGAGAACCATCCTGTCTGTATCTGATGCTGAGAAGCTAGTTCATGCGTTCATGACCTCTAGACTGGACTATTGTAATGCATTACTAGGTGGTTGTCCTGCATCTTTAATAAATAGGTTACAGTTAGTCCAAAATGCAGCTGCCAGAGTTCTCACTAGGACAAGAAAGTATGACCATATAACCCCAATTTTATCATCTCTACACTGGCTACCTGTTAGGTATAGAATTGACTACAAACTGCTGCTACTTACGTACAAGGCTCTTAATGGTTTAGCTCCCATGTATCTAACTAGTCTGCTAACACGTTACAATCCTTCACGCTCTCTGAGATCACAAAACTCAGGGCTTTTGGTAGTTCCCAGAATATCTAAGTCTACTAAAGGTGGTAGAGCATTTTCTTATTTAGCTCCCAAACTTTGGAATAGTCTTCCTGATAGTGTTCGGGGCTCAGACACACTTTCCCAGTTTAAATGTAGATTAAAAACTCATCTCTTCTGTCAGGCGTACACATAATACATCCCATAATATCATGCACCAGTACATCAGACCAGCACATTTTTATGAACGGCAGATATGTTAATCCCTTTCCACTGCTTTTCTCTTTGTACCCATCCCGAGGCATCCAGACACTGTACCAGCTCCCATCGTCCTCTGTGGGACGAAGCCTTTGGACATCCACTCAGCCGAGGCCGACTCTAAGAATCCTGAGACATCTCCAGTTAGACTCTGTGGTACTCAGAAGATCAGAAGTCCTTAAACCTCACACCAATACACCATTTGTTTGACTGTATATTACAATCACACCCCCAGTGTCACCCATATGAGGATGGGTTCCCCCTTGAGTCCGGTTCCTCTCAAGGTTTCTTCCTTTACCAATTAAAGGGAGTTTTTCCTTGCCACTGCTGCCTGAGTCATCTCAGACTTGCTCATAGGGGAATAAATACATACACACTGTGAACTATATACATCTAATAATAATCTAGAATTTTTATTCTGTTAATTCTTATTTCTTTTATTATTCGTTATTTCCTTTATCATTAATTATGTCTACCTTCTGCTTTATGTTTATGTTCTGTAAAGCTGCTTTGAGACAATGTCTATTGTAAAAAGCGCTATACAAATAAACTTGAATTGAATTGAATTGAATTGAATTGAATTGTGTTGGTTAATGAGATTTAGTCCCAATGAATTTTGTACATGTGAAAAAATGCAATAAAACTATTGTGTAAAGAAAGTAATAAAAGACTTTCAAGTTTAATTATAAAATTGTCTATTTTAAATGTAGTTGATGGAAATATAAAATAATAAATTACTCAGCTTTCATATATTCATGATTATTGAGAGATGTCTAATGTGAGTTGTGAGTCAGTGTGATGTGGTTCTTCTCCTCCACAGAGTGTCATTGTGTCGTATCACATCCTCCAACTCAGCACCTGCAGTCGCTCCCAGCTGCAGCAGTTCAGTCTCTCTACAATCTGACTGAGGGAGGTTTTTGTACGACTCTATAACACTGTGTGAACACACCACCACTGTGGTAACTCTGACAGTAGTAATCTCCTGCATCTTCAGTCTGGACTCCACTGATGGTCAGAGTGAAATCAGATCCAGATCCACTGCCACTGAAACGAGCTGGAAAATCTGACTGTCTCTGATTTGCGAGCTTAATCAGGAGTTTAGGAGCTTCTCCAGGTTTCTGCTGATACCAGTGTAAGTATTGACCATTTGAGTTACTGTACACTGCCTGACTGGTTTTACAGTTGATGGTGACTGTTTCTCCTGGAAGAACAGATTTCACTGCAGGAGTCTGAGTTACTGTGACTTGACCTCTGCATTCTGAAAAATACACAATAACGCAGCATGAAACTGAAATATTCTAATAGAAACAATAAGTGTATTAGTATGAACAGATGATTGTAGAGATAAAATATGAAGCAGTGTCTGACCTTGAGTCCAGAGGATCAGTGTCCAGATGAAGACGGGGATCAAAGTCATGGTAGCTGTGGGTGAAGTTGCTGTAGCAGCAGCTCTCAGTCATGAAGTGTTAAAGTCACAGCACTATAAACACTCCCAGATCACTGAAGCATGTGCTGCCAATGCAAAGTGTCCTCTAAGTATGGAAACACCTTTACCACATTCCCCCAATCTTACTGTCATTCTCACACTACTACAGAGTTATTGTGTGGATTTTACTTTTAGGTTTAAATGCATAAATATGTGAATCAGAGAGAATTTTAAACTTGATAGATTTGTTTAATATCCTGGAAATTTGTGGGTGAATTTCATCATTAATACACTAATATTGGACAGTATGGGGTGTAATTATTATTGCAGTTTTTTTGTATTTAACAAGTAAATCAATAAATTATACTATATACAAAAAATAAAGTATATTGAAGCAAAATGCAGCATTTCTGATTATTTTTTGTGAAATATTTTTAGTACAGTCAATAAAGGTGTTATTTTTATTCTATCAGGAATGACTGATTTAGGTGAAAAATCATTCAAACTTAAAAAAAAACATAAGTACATTATTTCAGTACATTATGTGTGTGTTTGTGTATTTGTGTGTGTGTGTGTGTGTGTGTGTGTGTGTGTGTGTGTGTGTGTGTGTGTGTGTGTGTGTGTGTGTGTGTGTGTGTGTGTGTGTGCACTTGGTCAATGTAGTGTGACAGAGGTTTTTGTATGACGCCTTCATAGGAATGTATCACTGTGGTACACTTTTGGTGGAGGAACTAAACTGTCTGTGGGCCGTAAGTAACCTGTTTACTAATGACTGAAATGGAGTGTGTTCTGGTTAATGACTGAAATGGAGTGTGTTCAGATTAATGACTGAAATGGAGTGTGTTCTAGTTAATGACTGAAATGGAGTGTGTTCTGATTAATGACTGAAATGGAGTGTGTTCAGATTAATGACTGAAATGGAGTGTGTTCTGGTTAATGACTGAAATGGAGTGTGTTCTGATTAATGACTGAAATGGAGTGTGTTCAAATTAATGACTGAAATGGAATGTGTTCAAATTCATGTTAAAATGTTTAAGATATATATTTTATAGCGATTTTTTTTCTTCAAATTCGCTTTTAGTGAATGTGATGTTTGTATAAAATCACTGTGTTTCTCAAATTTCTCTTATTGTAGAAGTTTCATAAAATGTGTCTGACTTTAGTGATAATAGCTCGTTCTAACTGAAATAACATTTATATAATTGTTTGTGCAAATGACTGTAACAGAGTTTCACTGAATTATTCTAGCTACATTTAATATCTCAGAGACTGTGACTCTATAAACAGATGTCCTGAAGACTAGAATCAATTTATTTAAATAATAAATATGATCTCATTTAAAAATATTAATATATATTTCATAAAATATTATTTTTATATTTCGTATTATGAATTTACATCATAAATATGAATTTTCACTCTTCACAATAATATAAATAATTATAGATGTAAGATGTAAAAGTGTTTGAATTGAATGTGAAACGTTTGTGATGCTCCACTGATCTCAGTTCTGCTCTGTAAGATATAAAGGGAAGTGAAACACACACAGTGAGCTGCAACAAAGCCTGAGTGACTGACAGCTGTCCATTCCTGTCTCACCTCTGTGTGTGTGTGTGTGTGTGTGTGTGTGTGTGTGTGTGTGTGTGTGTGTGTGTGTGTGTGTGTGTGTGTGTGTGTGTGTGTGTGTGTGTAGGTGACACCCAGCCCAGTGTGACAGTGCTGCCCCCCTCCAGTGTGGAGCTGCAGCAGGAGAAGGTCACACTCGTGTGTGTGGCCTACAAGGGCTTCCCCTCGGACTGGAAGTTGAGCTGGAAGGTTGACGGCAGCAGCTGGAGCTCGGGGGAGAGCCGCAGCGCCGCCGTTCTGAACGCGGACGGCCTCTACAGCTGGAGCAGCACGCTGAGCCTCCACCCGGATCAGTGGAGGAACAAGGTGGTGACCTGTGAGGCCTCCAAAGACAACCAACCTACTGTAGTGAGCACAGTGAACACAGAGCAGTGCTCAGAGCTGTGAGCTCACACACACTTTACTCAGCTCACCTTCTACTGCTTCACTGTGTGCTACATGTGGCCTTTACTGCTCAAATCATCCACTCTCATCATTTCATTTGTCTTATTAACATGTGAGCTCACACACTCCTCACACTCACTCAGCTCTTCTTCTTAATTATCACCTAAATATGTGTTAAGTGTGTGGATTGCTGTAATGTCCTGCTTTGAATTATTAATAAAAGCTTTTGAATCAGTAAACACGGCTGTTTTACATTGTTGATTATACACATCATACACAAATCACCAAGGAATCTGTCTCAGTATCTGCTGTAGAACCTGATTATTCATGAGAAAGACATCTGATAATAATAATAATAATAATAATAATAATAATAATAATAATAATAATAATAATAATAATAATAATAATAATTTACTCTCACTGGAGAATATAAGTGTATAATCTTGGGGACTGGTGTGATGGGTCTGGAAATGCTGTTACACTAACTGTATTAATCACGACTCAACTCCTGTATATTTCTAATTCTAAAGTGAAATAAATATTCAGTTAAAAAATCATAAATATAATATACATAGTGAATTTTCCACAACAACAACAACAACACTACAATTTAAACACAATTATATCATGAGAATGAATTAATCCATTATCCCACTGCTTCCTGTCCTTGTCCTGGATTGTCCCCTGTGCTGCACATTTTAGTGTTTTCCCTTCAGTTACACACTCAGTCAACTCAACAAACCTGTGCTAACAAGATGGCGCCTGTGTGTTGGGCCTGCCGTCTGTCTCTCTCGTGTTTGTGTGTTTGGTTGTCTGCTTTGTTCTTAAACTGCTTCTCCCTTTTTACCTACGACCGCCAAGCACTGTTGGATATCAAGCACACACTGGTATCAGTACTTTACTCCACTATTTATTTTTCGGACAACTTTTTACTTTTACTCATTACATTTTTACACAAATATCTGTACTTTTTACTTCTTACATTTTCAAAACGGACTCGTTACTTTTAGTATTATTCCTTCTCATTGAGCGCTGTTTCCAGCCTATCATCCTATCATTGTGCGGCTTTTCCCCCATGTGACTGGTGTACTGTATTATTTACTGGCTATCAGACATAGACTAAGGATAGCGGAGCTAACAATGAGCAGCGCCTACAAAAGGAATGGCTAATGTTCATTCAGAGGGAGTCACCGATGTTAAAATAACTAACAACGAGGACATTCCTGAACACACATGGCCATATATGAGGGAGATGTTTGTAATAATCGGCGTCAAAAAGGATTCCAGGCGAATGCATTGTGAATTGTGTCACCCAGGGGCGGTTCTAGCCCTTTTTTAGGGTGGCTTCAGCCCCCTGTCTATAATCTCAGCCACCCTAAAACTCTAAGGATAATTTTTACTTTCATAAATAAACAATACAAATTACTTTAAAATGCAGGACATGTCATCGATGGGAAAGAAAATTATTTATCAGTTTGATCCAAAAACGATTTTTTTTACTTTGCTTTTACGCACGTGTGTTGTAGTCTTTCAAAAGTACAGGTACGCGCAGCATGCACGCGCAGTCAGAGCTGGAGGCGTTTATCTATAACGTTAATCAGCGGAAAGACGCAAAGACGGCAACCAAAAGCAGTGAAATGTCATTAATCTTATTACCAGAGTTGTCATATAATATATAATATAAAACTCTTCTTGTTTTAAATTCTCACTGAGGGCTAAAAACCCCCTAAAGATGAAATCCTAGAACCGCCCCTGGTATCAACGTGCTTAATTTAATTAACATTAATTTTGTCATTTGTAAAACATCACAATAATTTTGAGTTGTTTTCAAGGACAGAGCTGGAATCTCCCTACAGTTTGGGATATGGCCTTGGTGATACACTTGGTATACATTGTATTTCCAAAAGTATTGGGTCACCTGACCTTCCCTGCTATATGTGGTTGTTTTCTGATCTCATCCCTACTGAACACCTTTGGGATGAACGTGAACGCTGACTCCACCCTACCTCACCTACATCAGTGCCTGCCTTTCGTAACACTCTTGTGGCTGATAAACACAAATATCCATCAGCACAATCCAAAATTATATATACATATACATACACACACATACAGACCAAAAGTTTGGACACACCTTCTCATTCAAAGAGAACATTTAGTGTATATAATAAAACATAACATATAACAAAAAAGTGTGAAACAACTGAAAATATGTCATATTCTAGGTTCTTCAAAGTAGCCACCTTTTGCTTTGATTACTGCTTTGCACACTCTTGGCATTCTCTTGATGAGCTTCAAGAGGTCATCACCTGAAATGGTCTTCCAACAGTCTTGAAGGAGTTCCCAGAGATGCTTAGCACTTGTTGGCCCTTTTGCCTTCACTCTGCTGTCCAGCTCACCCCAAACCATCTCGATTGGGTTCAGGTCCGGTGACTGTGGAGGCCAGGTCATCTGGTGCAGCACCCCATCACTCTCCTTCATGGTCAAATAGCCCTTACACAGCCTGGAGATGTGTTTGGGGTCATTTATTTTTCACACTTTTTTGTTATGTATATAATTCCACATTGTGTTAATTCATAGCTTTGATGCCTTCAGTGTGAATCTACAATTTTCATAGTCATGAAAATAAAGAAAACTCTTTGAATGAGAAGGTGTGTCCAAACTTTTGGTCTTTACTGTATATATATATATATATGACGTCCAGTTACCAGCATGACACTAAACAGGTAGTAGTAACGGCGACTTTTAACTTAAGTACATGTCAGAGCCCATACTTCTTTACTTTAACTTGAGTAAAGGAGTGTAGTCACTACTTCTACTTTTACTGGAGTCTTTTAAAATATGAGTATCTGTACTTCTACTTGAGTAAAGGATGTGTGTACTTTTGCCACCTCTGCCTGTGCTGCAAATTTTAGTGTTTTCCCTTCAGTTACACACTCAGGCAACTCAAGAAGCATCTTTAATGAACTGACTAGTTAAATGAGGTGAGATGGGAGCAGGGAAAGTGCTGAAATGTGCAGGACAGAGGATACTAGTGTGGAAATGGATCAACCAGGGACAGGAACCTACAGGACAGGAATAATAATAATAATAATAATAATAATAATAATAATAATAATAATAATAATAATAATAATAATAATAATAATAATAATAATAATAATAATAAATTAGCAAATTCAATTGATGTACTTGTGAACAAATCTCAGTGATTCAGTTGGTCACAGTGTCAGTGAGCAACACCACCCCAAACTCCACACTATGAAGCTGCAGTCCTGAGGTGATCAGACTACACACAACAGCAGCACTACACAGAGAGCTGAATCACCTGAGCAGAGTAAAGTCCCTCACCACTGACACGAGCCAACAGCCTGAAGGACAATGTCCCTGATCCTCACCTAACAGACATACAGCAAGCCCTGAAAAAGCAAAACCATGAAAGTCCAACACTCAGACATGGGACTGTTGGAGATCCACTGGAACCAGCAGGTAGTGGACTGATTGTAGTGAACTGACTAAACATGATAGAAATGTAATGTAAATAGATGACAGGCGGCATCTTAAACCTCCTCTTCTAAACCCATCAAACATCTCTAATAGTAAACCACCTCACTTACTGAAATAAGACATGACATTTTGCTGTCTGTTTTGGCCTCTCTGCTTCTAGGAAATGTCTTAAAGGGGAATGTTTTTACTTTTCAGGAACCAAGAAGAAAATCACACCAGCATTAATAAGGAAAATGGCACAGATTTCTATGAAGACATGCAGCTGAGACTGATGTCCTTCTGTCCCAGACTAGACATAAGCTGAGATCCTCATTTACATTAGCTGTGTCTGTAAATGAAACTTATCTTAGTGTATTTACAGTTACACTTACACTAGATTATTACCAGAAATCATTTTATCTTTCATGTTTTCTGAAACTCTGGAGTTAATGTCAAACACCACAGTGAGTCAGTGTGTAGAAACATCAGTACAAATGCTGTTGTGGTATGCCAGCTCGATCTTGCAATGGACACACCCCACGGCATTTTCTTTACTTTTTGATTTGAAATGATCCCAAACCTTCGACATTTTCTGTCGTTTTCTCCTGTTTGTTTCTTCTCTTTGCTCATTGCCATTGTTATCGCGCCCTTCCATTTACAGCCCGCACTAGCACGTGTCCTCAAATCAAAAGACTGCTAACTCCTGCTTTGACGTAAGCATGTCTCTCTCTCTCTCTCTCTCTCTCTCTCTCTCTCTCTCTCTCTCTCTCTCTCTCTCTCTCACTCTCTCTCTCTCTCTCACACACACACACACACACACACACACACACAATAATTGCACAAGAACGTGACGTGAGTTTTAAAATGAGTTAAGAGGCTTCGAGGCAGATGAATTTGCCTTGATAAATTTTTGTAATCAAGTTACTCGAGGAATCATTTCCGCCATGAGATACATCTGTACTATAAAAAACAAACCTGAAACAGTACAGTAACATTGTTTGAAATATAAAACCTGCAGAAATATGAAAAGCTGACTTTTATCTAATCTTTTATTTACATTTTCCTCGCTCGTTGTGGCGCTCATTTTTTGCTTATCAGTTGCTAAAGAACACGAGATAACAATATGGCGCAGCCAAACATGATACCGTTACATGATTAGCTGTTATCGTGTCGCTCCCTACGTTGCTAGGTTACCAGAGGGTGATTTCCCTTTGTTAATGCCACCAAACTTGCTTCGCAACCTCTGTTTTCTTCCGATGAAGGATAAAAAATATCGAATGTTTTATCGTTCACATTTTCTATCGTTATAGTTCACGTGTCAATCGCGATAGATATCGGTATATCGCCCAGCCCTAGCTGTTACTATAGAAATAACATTTTCATCATCTGAATTAAACATCTGAACAATTTTCAGATGGACTACTGTCAAAATATTCATTATATATTCCTTATTAATTCATTAATTTATTAATCAACACTTTATTACCAACCTGTATCTAGAAACATTATAGTAGTATAGGCATTTAAAGTGCTAAAGTCTATGTGACACTAAGGAGATCTGAAGTCCATGATCCTTACACCAATACAGCATTTATCTGATTGTATATTACAATCACACCCCCAGTGTCACCCATATGAGGATGGGTCCCCCTTGAGTCCGGTTCCTCTCAAGGTTTCTACCAATTTAAGGGAGTTTTTCCTTGCCACTGCTGCCTGAGTCACCTCAGACTTGCTCATAGGGGGATAAATACATACAGATTGTGAACTATTTATATCTAATAATAATCTAGAATTTTTTATTCTGTTAATTCTTTTTCTTTTATTATTCCTTATTTCTTTTATTATTCCTTATATTTACCTTCTGCTCTATGTTTATGTTCTGTAAAGCTGCTTTGAGACAATGCCTATTGTAAAAAGCGCTATACAAATAAACTTGAATTGAATTGCAGTATTTCATTCATTGTTATTCCTGGCACCTTCTACATCTCTCTGCTTCCTGGTTTGTTTTTCCGAGAATCTCTGAACCGGTTCTGTGTATTATGCGCATGATGGAATGAAAACAATGCAGCTCAGACAGGAAGATAAGTCATTTATGGATACATATGGCTGATGGCCAATAAAATGCTTTAGGTTTAAGTGGAAAGTCATAGTGATATTTCACAGAAACAAAGTGACCGTAAAGTCTACCATAATAATGAACTGTATTTTTGGATATCTAGTAAATAAAAAAAGCACTTTAAGAAAAAAAACCTGCTGTTCTACAGTATTGTTTTCAACTGTAAAATACCTATATTATGTCAGAAGATTTTTAAATGGACAGTGTGTCTGGAAAGAGTTTACCTTTTCTAAAATGCATGTCTATGTAGACATGTCTGTTAAGCTTTATATCCTGTAGGAAAAAGTTTTTTTTTGCTTTATTATAAGTATAATGACATGAAAGTGCTATCAGAGATGCTAAAAATATACTAATATACTGTATTGATGATATATAACATCTTACCTGTAGTTTGACCTGTAATCATTATAACACATCCTACAAGAAGCATGAGTAGCATCTTGGCATACAGTGATGTAAAAGCAGCTCTCGGCATGGTAATCCTTAAACAGCATGAAATCTGAGGCAAGCGTATCATATGCTGCTATAAAGCTGAACAAACTCTGAGGCACTAAATGACGGTTCACAGTTGCTTGTATGCTGTAAAGCTCTTTCTTCAAACTCCACCCTATCATAATAGATAATAAAGCAGGTTTAACCAGAAAATTGTGTGACTATTCACTGTATTTACTGGAAATCTACTTATTCGTTACTATGTGCATTCAGCTGTTATAGAGCACAAGAGAGTGTGTGTCATAGTTGAGTAAATAAAAAAGAAAAGACTGGGGTAAAGTCATTTCCAACCAGGAAGCTGGATGACTGCAAAAGGTGCATGTGCTGCTGAAGTCCAGAGACTCCGCATTCGGAACAGGGGACAAGACAGCCTTAAGGAAGGCAAGGCCCAAATGGTCCCCGAGCCATCAGCCCAGAGAATCCACAGCCGCATCCTGGACAGTGGAGACACCCGGCACATGTGGCAGGACATCCAGGTGATTAAGAACTACAGGACAACTTCACCTACCTGTGACAGTGACAACTCCCTAACAGTCACGCTGAACGAATGGTACACACGTTTTTATGTCGCAAAACAATATATCGGCAAAATAGACCACCCCCACCACCAGGTACTAATCACAGATGATGTGAGTAGAGCTAACCCACTGATGTCTGCTGGACTAGACAACATTCTTGGTAGAGTGCTCAAGAAAAGCTAGTTGATGTCTCCATTGACGTCTTCAACATTTCCCTGAGTAGCAGCGTTGTTTCTACAGTATGTGCCTCAAGACAACCATTGTCCCTGTGCCAAAGAAGTCTACAATGTCCTGCCTCAATAAATATCATCCAGTTGCACTCACACCCATCATGATGAAGTGCTTTGAGAGGCTGTTCATGAGGCACATCAAGACTCAGCTACCACTGTCACTGGCTCCACAGATGATGCCATTGCCACGATCCTTCATCTGGCCCTCACCCATCTGGACAATAAGATACATACAGTATGTACGAATGCTGTTTCTAGACTTCAGTTCAACTTTCAAAACAATCATCCCTCAACACCTGACTGAGAAGTGGAGCCTGCTGGGGCTGAACATCGCCCTCTGCAACTGGATCCTGGACTTCCTGACTGGAAGACCTCAGTCAGTCCGAATCGGTAACAGCATATCCAGCACCAGAGGTGGGAAGTAACGGAGTAAAAATACTTCGTTACTAAAGTGTGTGTGAGCTCACAGCTCTGAGCACTGCTCTGTGTTCACTGTGCTCACCACAGTAGGTTGGTTGTCTTTGGAGGCCTCACAGGTCACCACCTTGTTCCTCCACTGATCCGGGTGGAGGCTCAGCGTGCTGCTCCAGCTGTAGAGGCCGTCCGCGTTCAGAACGGCGGCGCTGCGGCTCTCCCCCGAGCTCCAGCTGCTGCCGTCAACCTTCCAGCTCAACTTCCAGTCCGAGGGGAAGCCCTTGTAGGCCACACACACGAGTGTGACCTTCTCCTGCTGCAGCTCCACACTGGAGGGGGGCAGCACTGTCACACTGGGCTGGGTGTCACCTACACACACACACACACACACACACACACACACACACACACACACACACACACACACACACACACACACACACACACACACACACACACACACACACACACACACACACACACACACACACAGAGAGAGAGAGGTGAGACAGGAATGGACAGCTGTCAGTCACTCAGGTTTTGTTTCAGCTCACTGTGTGTGTTTCACTTCCCTTTATATCTTACAGAGCAGAACTGAGATCAGTGGAGCATCACAAACGTTTCACATTCAATTCAGATACTTTTACATCTTACAGCTATAATTATTTATATTATTATGAATGATGACAATTTTAAATTAATTATACTGTATATTCAATAATTAGAAATATGAAACAAATATTTTGTAAATTATATATAAATATTTTCAAATGACAGATTTATTATTTAAATAAATTGATTCTAGTCTTCAGGACATCTGTTTATAGAGTCACAGTCACTGAGATATTAAATGTAACTAGAATAATTCAGTGAAACTCTGTTACAGTCATTTGCACAAACAGTTATATAAATGTTATTTCAGTTAGAGCGAGATATTATCACTAAAGTCAGACACATTTTATGATACTTCTAAAATAAGAGAAATTTGAGAAACACAGTGATTTTATACAAACATCACATTCACTAAGAGAAAATTTGAAGAAAATATTGATCAACTATATATTTTACACATTTTAACATTAACCTGAACACACTCCATATCAGTCATTAAACTGAACACACTCCATTTCAGTCATTAACCTGAACACACTCCATTTCAGTCATTAATCTGAACCCACTCCATTTCAGTCATTAACCAGAACACACTCCATTTCAGTCATTAATCTGAACCCACTCCATTTCAGACATTAACCTGAACACACTCCATTTCAGTCATTAATCTGAACCCACTCCATTTCAGACATTAACCTGAACACACTCCATTTCAGTCATTAATCTGAACACACTCCATTTCAGTCATTAGTATACAGGTTACTTACGGCCCACAGACAGTTTTGTTCCTCCACCAAAAGTGTACCACAGTGATACATTCCTATGAAGGCGTCGTACAAAAACCTCTGTCACACTACAGTGAACACACACACACACACACACACACACACACACACACACACACACACACACACACACACACACACACACACACACACACAAACACACATAATGTACTGAAATAATGTACTTATGTTTTTTTAAGTTTGAATGATTTTTCACATAAATCAGTAATTCCTGATAGAATAAAAATAACACCTTTATTGACTGTACTAAAAATATTTCACAAAAAATAATCAGAATTGCATTTTGCTTCAATATACTTTATTTTTTGTATATAGTATAATTTATTGATTTACTTGTTAAATACAAAAAGCTGCAATAATAATTACACCCCCATACTGTCCAATATTAGTGTATTAATGATGAAATTCAACCACAAATTTCCAGGATATTAAACAAATCTATCAAGTTTAAAATTCTCTCTGATTCACATTATTTATGCATTTAAACCTAAAAGTAAAATCCACACAGTAACTCTGTAGTAGTGTGAGAATGACAGTAAGATTGGGGGAATGTGGTAAAGGTGTTTCCATACTTAGAGGACACTTTGCATTGGCAGCACATGCTTCAGTGATCTGGGAGTGTTTATAGTGCTGTGACTTTAACACTTCATGACTGAGAGCTGCTGCTACAGCAACTTCACCCACAGCTACCATGACTTTGATCCCCGTCTTCATCTGGACACTGATCCTCTGGACTCAAGGTCAGACACTGCTTCATATTTTATCTCTACAATCATCTGTTCATACTAATACACTTATTGTTTCTATTAGAATATTTCAGTTTCATGCTGCGTTATTGTGTATTTTTCAGAATGCAGAGGTCAAGCCACAGTAACTCAGACTCCTGCAGTGAAATCTGTTCTTCAAGGAGAAACAGTCACCGTGAACTGTAGATCCAGTCCGGCAGTGCATGGTGGTAACTACTTACACTGGTATCAGCAGAAACCTGGAGAAGTTCCTAAACTCCCTGATTAAATATGTAAATCAGAGACAGTCAGAATTTCCAGCTCGTTTCAGTGGCAGTGGATCTGGATCTGATTTCACTCTGACCATCAGTGGAGTCCAGACTGAAGATGCAGGAGATTACTACTGTCAGAGTGAACATTCCATCACTGGCTACTGGTTCACACAGTGTTATAGAGTCGTACAAAAACCTCCCTCAGTCAGATTGTAGAGAGACTGAACTGCTGCAGCTGGGAGCGACTGCAGGTGCTGAGTTGGAGGATGTGATACGACACAATGACACTCTGTGGAGGAGAAGAACCACATCACACTAACTTAATCACACTGAACACAGTCCATCACATAAATTGTAAAATTTATAGTTATATAAATTTATTGTGGTTCAGTGGATAATCTGTAATTTCCTTCAGTCTCTGTCCCTAATCCTGCCCCCAAGAAAGTCTCGGATTCTGATGAACATCCTGTGGAGATGATTCTCCATGTCAATATGTTGTTCTCTCGATGGAGAATTCTTTACTTACACCATCTCACCTTTTCTCCTCATATTGCATTAAGACTCTTCTCTTTCTTGGCCTGCAGGTTTTCTATTTCCAAAAAAGACCAACTCCATTCAAACACCAAACACTACAATGAGAACTTTATTTCTCTAAATCTCCTCAGCTAGTGTTGTTGTACTGCTGTACTAACTAATGCTGACTCATCATTAACAGTGATTTAGCTTCATCATATTTTATTAGACCATGAGGATGTGTTTTGTTGGAGATTACAAAGCACTTCTACTTCTGGAAGTCACTCTGGAGAAGGACATCTGCCAAATCCTGTAAATGTAAATATCCCTGTGACAGAGTGTACATTTCTACTTCCTGTGCTGTCCTCTGCTTCAGGTCTCCTTCCAGTCTGCTGCTTTATTTTGTCAGGAGACATGTAGCATGGAGTTGTCTCTCTATTATATCTCTCTATTCATCCTGTTGATGACCCAGTGTTATCCATGATCCTTGACTAATGTTCTATCTCTTCCTGACATTTCATTTACATTAGAAGTAGCACATTACACAAACTTCCCCTCCAGTTAAATATTGTTTTTGTCCCTGAATGAATGTTTTATTGCTTTATCCAAAAGTGATGAAAGAAAATCTGTTCTACGATTTTTTTCAGTTTTTTACATCAGTTTATTCTTTAATGTATTTTATTGGAATTTGTGAAATGTTTAATTGTTTGATGCAAATTCTGACCAATAAGAGAAATAAGAAGTGAAAGTGGTCCTCCTCACTACATAAAGAGGCAGATTTACTGAGTCACACACACACACACACACACACACACACACACACACACACACACACACACACACACACACACACACACACACACACACACAGATTTGCATGAACAGCTCTGAGACTCAGAATAGATCACCACTTTCAGCAGATGTTCATGGTTCTTCAGCCAAACTCACTCAAGCACAACACACAGTGCTGAACTCGACCTGCTGTTAAAGGTGCTGTTCCAAATCGCTGACAAAGACACTTCACTCATGAAGAAGGAGACCTGCTTTCTACATAGAAGCTTTATTTCAGCAGAGCTACACACTGACATCACCTCAGACTACTAAGCATGGTTTGAAGCAGGGGTGGGCAAACTTTTTGACTCGCGGGCCACAATGGTTATTAAAATTTGACAGAGGGGCCGGGCCGGAATAGGTGATTGGTGTGTTTGTGTGAACTAATATAAATTAAATGTAAAAACCATTACATGAAAAGATTTAGCTTTTAACAGGCAGCAAAACACAATTTTGCTTAGTTTATTGTAAAAATTGTTTTACAAATTTATTAATTTAATACCGTAGTAATAAACTCCCATTCAGTTTCAGTGGGAACAG
This sequence comes from Tachysurus fulvidraco, assembly GCF_022655615.1. Classification (NCBI taxonomy): domain Eukaryota; kingdom Metazoa; phylum Chordata; class Actinopteri; order Siluriformes; family Bagridae; genus Tachysurus; species Tachysurus fulvidraco. The sequence continues at coordinate 18,452,825 of NC_062527.1, forward strand.
TGTTGTTGGTCTCCTTTTTTTGCAAGTGCGTCAATGTTTGGCATTATATTTGTTGTGGCAATTCTCAAGATAGATCCGAGGTGTTGGTCAGTTAACTTGGATCTGTGACGGGCTTTGTTGATGTTCACACACATAGGTTGAACCAAATTACGTCAGGATCTTCTGTGCCATCCTCCGGAGGTTTGGAAAGAAACGCTTAATGGCCTTTGCTAATTTGAATGGCAGCAAAAAACTTGCTTTAGTACTTGACTCTTGAATCGCGGTTTGTCTGTGAAAAAGGTTTTGCTGAGTCTGTAAATTAGCCGTCAATCTCTGAGCTGTAGCCGCCCGTTCTTGTGGAAAAAATATTTTGTTGTCCACTCTTTATTGAACACTCGGCACTCACTGTCTACTTTTCTTTTCTTCGGTCCCTCATTTTTACTGAACGGCTGAAAGTGCAAAGCGACAAAATGAAGTAGAGAGTAACCGTTAACCGTAATGCATCACACTCAAGGGTCAATGTCTTCGGGGTGTGCCATCTGCTGGGGAAAGATGGGAATTACAGCTTGGTAAAATGATTGTGGTGTCTTTATAATAAAATTTTATTTAATATTATAACGTGGAAGAGTTCGGCGGGCCGGATTAAAAAGCCCAACTGGCCGTATATGGCCCGCGGGCCGTAGTTTGCCCATGTCTGGTTTAAAGTGTACACTTGAATTCTAGTGGACTTTACAGCGGCTCTTTCTGAACGAGGCGACCTGAGTGGTGTCGTGGTGGGAGACGGTACAGCCGAACACCTCGGCCTCTTCCCAGCGTTCTTTACTGAGGGTCAGGGTGCTGCTGCGGCTGTAGATGCCGTCCTTCTGTTCTTCTGTGCTGGTCAGAACCCCCTCGTTCACCACCGCCCCATCCACGGTCCAGCTCGGCAGCGCCCCCTGTGGAGAATAGGCAGAGAGCAGGCAGAGCAGCGAGGCCGTTCCATCAGAGAGCTGCAGAGAAGAAGGAGGGAGCAGACACACGGAGGGCTTCACAACCGGACCAGCTGGAGAACACAAACACACACACACACACACACACACACACACACACACACACACACACACACACACACACACACAATTAGATTAATGTGAATGTGAACTTTATCATACTGAACATGGTGATATTTGGTCATTCAGTGTAAAGGTGTAGAGCAGATACAGTAGTTTATCTGCACATCATACAACAGGACACAATTCTGATGAAGTCATCCAACCAAACTGCAGCTGAAATAATCTCCATCTGATTCCAGAAGTAAAATCCACACAATAACTCTGTAGTAGTGTGAGAATGACAGTAAGATTGGGGAAATGTGGTAAAGGTGTTTCCATACTTAGAGGACACTTTGCATTGGCAGCACATGCTTCAGTGATCTGGGAGTGTTTATAGTGCTGTGACTTTAACACTTCATGACTGAGAGCTGCTGCTACAGCAACTTCACCCACAGCTACCATGACTTTGATCCCCGTCTTCATCTGGACACTGATCCTCTGGACTCAAGGTCAGACACTGCTTCATATTTTATCTCTACAATCATCTGTTCATACTAATACACTTATTGTTTCTATTAGAATATTTCAGTTTCATGCTGCGTTATTGTGTATTTTTCAGAATGCAGAGGTCAAGCCACAGTAACTCAGACTCCTGCAGTGAAATCTGTTCTTCCAGGAGAAACAGTCACCATCAACTGTAAAACCAGTCCAGCAGTGTATTATTACAGCTCATATGGTCACTACTTACACTGGTATCAGCAGAAACCTGGAGAAGCTCCTAAACTGCTGATTAAGCTCGCAAATCAGAGACAGTCAGGTTTTCCAGCTCGTTTCAGTGGCAGTGGATCTGGATCTGATTTCACTCTGACCATCAGTGGAGTCCAGACTGAAGATGCAGGAGATTACTACTGTCAGAGTTACCACAGTGGTGATGTGTTCACACAGTGTTATAGAGTCGTACAAAAACCTCCCTCAGTCAGATTGTAGAGAGACTGAACTGCTGCAGCTGGGAGCGACTGCAGGTGCTGAGTTGGAGGATGTGATACGACACAATGACACTCTGTGGAGGAGAAGAACCACATCACACTAACTCAAGATCACTGAATAATTATGACTATATGACTGTTGAGTTTTTATCATGTAATATTTCCATGAAATACATTCAAAACTGACAGATTTAGGTTTAGACCTAAAGATCTTTATCTTCCAACTAAAATAACCAAATATGATTACTGCCCTTGAAGTATATACAATACCAATGATATAAGTGCTCACGTATTTACATTCCTCCTCCACTTTCGGCTTTTCCTGTTAGGTGCAGCCACAGCAAATCATCTGTCCCACTTATCTCAATCCTTGGTAATACATGAATTATCTTCATTTACATTTATGGCATTTAGCAGACACCCTTATCCAGAGTGACTTACAACTGAGCAACTGAAAGTTAAGGGCCTTGCTAAAAGGCCCAGCAGTGGCAGCTTGGTGGATCTGGGGTTCGAACCCATGACCTTCCAATCAGTAGCCCAACACCACTGAACTACCACATCCCTACCTTCATGAGCTCTTTCAACATATCCATATATCTCCTCTTTGGCTTTCCACTTGACCTCTTACCTAGCAGCTTAATCTCCAACATCCTTCTACCAATATAACCATCTCCATCTTCTGTACATGTCCAAACCATCTCAATCTAGCCTCTCTGACCTTGTCCCCAATACAGCCAACTTGAGCTGTGTCCCTGATGTGCTCATCCCTAATCCTGTCCATCCTCGTCACTACAAAACAGAACCTCAACATCCTCATGTCTGCTACCTCCATCTCTGCCTCATGTCTTTTCCTCACTGCTACAGTCTCTAACCCATATAGCAGAGCTAGTCTCACTACAGTCTTGTACACCTTTCCTTTGATTCTTGCTGACAATCTTCTGTCACACAAACACTCCTGACACTTTTCTCCACACACTCCAACCCACTGTACTAAACTCTTCACCTCTTTTCCAAACTCCTCGCCACACTGGACATTTGACCCTAAATACTTAAACTCCTGCACCTTCTTGACGTCAGACCCCTGTATCCTCACTTTTCTTTTTCCCTCCCTCTCGTTCTGTCTTACTATGACTGACTTTAATTCCTCTTCTTTACAAAGCAGACCTTCACATTTCCAGGTGTTCTTCCACCTGCTCCATACTCTCAGTACAGATAACAATGTCATTCACAAACATCACTGTCCATAATGATTCCTGTCTGACTTCATCTGTCAAACTGTCCATCAACATAACAAACAAGAAGACACCTCCACACCTCCACAGGTATGTCATCTGGACCTAGAGCTTTTCTATTCTTGATTTGACTTAGAGGCTTCCTCATCTCATCCTTTCTAATCTCTCCTATTTCCTGCTCTACAATATTCACGTCTTCCTTCTGACTCAAAATACTCCTTTCATCCTCTCTGCACACTCTACTCTCTTGTTAGTACCTTTCCATTTCTATCTTTTATGAACCTTATCTATTGCACATCCTTCCCATCTCTATCTCTCTGTCTCACTAATCTGTACAAGTCCTTCTCATCTTCCCTCGTGTCTAACCTGGCATACAACTCAACGTATGCTTTCTGTTTGGTCTTTGCCATGTCTCTTCACTCCGCCCTGCGTTTCCTTGTAATCCTCTCTTCTTTCTTTACTATGCCCCACATCTTTTTATCTAGCCTCTTCCTCTGAATCCTGTCCTGTATGTCCTCGTATGTTCCACCACGTTTCTTTATCTTCTTTTATCCTTCCAGGTGACACACCTAGCAGCCTCCTAACAGTCTCCCTGATCACTTCTGCTGTAGTTTTCCATTCATCTGGAAGGTCTTCCTGACCACCCAAAGCCTGTCTCAGCTTATGTCTGAATTCCTCACGACATCATTTCTTCTTCAACTTCCACCACTTGGTCTTCTTTTCTATCTTTCCTCTTCTCTTTTTTCTGACCACCAGAGACATCTTACACATCACCAGCCAATGCTGCCTGGCTTCTCTCTCTCCTACCACCACTTTGCAGTCACTCTGCAGTTAAATGAAGTTCACCAGTTCCTGAAAGGCCACAGAGTATGTTAGAGAAAATACTTAAACAAAAAGCATCATAAGACCAACAGGTTCATTATGGAAGGTGTATGAAATTCTATTTGAATTTTCTTTTAAATCCTGAATAATGCACTTTCTTACCTGGACACTGATTTTTGGTGAACAGACTCCTCTATGTAGAGACTCATTTGTACCAGATTTGTTTCAGTATTTAAGAATGAATTTTACTTTGTGGTAGGTTATAAATCTGGGATATGTATTTATTAAACCACACAGACATCGATAATTTTCCAGTGATACCAAGAAGATCTGTAATTGCATTTAAGTGCTATTTTGTGTAGAATCATGACATTTTAAGTCAAGTTAAGGCAATAATCTTTTATTGTCATTTCAACCATATATAGCTGTTGTAGTACACAGTGAAATGAGACAATGTTTCTCCAGGACCATGATGCTACATAAACCAAAGACAGAGCTATGGACTTCTAAGTAGTCCTATCCACATAAAGTGCATCTGTGCAACCTGCTGCAAACAATGCAGGACAAAAGACAAAAAAAGACAATGCAGGACAAAAGACAGTGCAAATAAAAAATACAAGACAATACACAAAAAACAGTGCCAACTAGTGTAAATACTGTATGTTCAAACAATATTACGTGTGTGGAAATACTTAAATGAACACGTTAGTATTACAGCAGCAGTTACATGAGATATTGTAAAGTATTGTGCAAAACAGCAATCGACTGAAATGTGAAAGACAGCATGTGCAAAGAGCACAAACAGTGTGCAAAACAGCATGTTAACAGTTTGATATGATGGTGCTGTAGACATGGATGTAAATTGGATATTTGGTGTGTGTCATTGCAGTCCATACAGTTAATTGTGTGTGTGTGTGTGTGTGTGTGTGTGTGTGTGTGTGTGTGTATTGTGCTCAGTAAAGTTCAGTTCAGTTATTGAGGCGTCTGATGGCTTGTGGAAAGAAACTGGTACACAGTCTGGTCGTGAGGGCCGAATGCTACAGTTCCTTTTTCCAGATGGCAGAAGGGTGAAGAGAGTGTGAGGAGTGGTGTGTTGTGAGTGCAGTTCCCAAACCAGACACTGATGCAGCTGCTCAGGATGCTCTCAATGGTCTCTCTGTAGAATGTAGTCAGGATGGGGGGAGGGAGATGAGCTTTTCTCAGACTTTGTAAGAAGTAGAGATGCTGCTAGGCGTTCTTGGTGATAGAGCTGGTGTTAAGTGACCAGGTGAAGTTCTCTGCTAGATGAACACTAAAAAATTTGGTGCTCTTGATGATCTCTACATGTGATCTCTACATCTGATTACAATAAAGAACTAGGCTGTAACACTACAAGATAGATGTCATGACGCGGGGAAGGAAGTGGACCCAGACGCAGAATACCAAAACAAAACAGGGTTTAATAACAAAGGGAACACGAAACGTGACACAGACTGAAGACAAGACAGGACAACAGTAGATTCCGCGCTGCACAAGGCAACGCGGCACAATTAAATATACAAGACAATCATGACACAATGAGGAGCAGGTGTGGTGACAGGAAGGAGCAGACGAAGGCGGGGCAGACATGTGACGAGAAAGATAAACAAAACTGCACGTGGCCAAAGTCCGAGCTGAATCATGACAATAGAAACAATCTACATATAATTGTATACATTAGGCCCATTTCTTGCCCTGCGATGGGTTGGCACTCCGTCCAGGGTGTATCCTGCCTCGATGCCCGATGACGCCTGAGATAGGCACAGGCTCTGTGACCCCCCGTGAGAAGTTCGGATAAGCAGTAGAAAATGAATGAATGAATGAATGAATGAATGAATATGTGGTTTAATGCTTCTTCTCTTAAAAGGAAGCATAATTGGTCAAAATTGGTGTCTGACTGGTCACCCTGCCTTGTAGCTCAGAGATATGAAGAATTCATAAAATTAATGTCACATTTATGGCACAAAGAGAATTTATTGCAGTTATTTTAATGTTGTTGTAGACCACTTGGTTGATATTAATCCTGATTGATATTTTTCAACAACGATATCATGTTTCTGTTTTTATAAATTTGGTTATAGAAATTCAATAGTAACAGCAATACATTATTTGGCTTTAATCAATATACATGGCAGGTGTATAGTAACTAGCACTTTGTATGTGTCACGGTCAGGCAAAGACGAGTGAGGATCCAATTGCAGTAAATGCTTTTAATCAACAAATACGACACAGGAACACAGACAGGTAGATAGGACAAGGCAAAACACCGGGCTGATACTGAACAGAAAAACATACATACACATATAACGACTCGCGACAGGGAAGTGAACAAACAGTGTATATATATATATATATATATATATATATATATATATATATATATATATATATATATATATATGACATGAACCAATCACCAAGCAGAGACAATGAGAGACAGAGAAGACACACCTGAGCGAAAGATTGAGTACAATTAGTGTCCATGGTAACAAACAAATGGGCGGGGCAAAACAATTAACAGCAGGGCAAGACAGCAGACAGAAACAGGGCAAACACAGACAGGCTCATTACAGTATGAGCTTGAATGTGACTGGTTGATTCGGAAAGCTTGTGAAGTTTGTGCAAACATAAGCAAACTGGGTATTTGACATTTTTGTTTATCTTTTATCCCCTTAAAGATTTCTGGTTGTTTATAAATTAGTTTATAAGATATTGCAGTTTCACAATAAAGGTGAAAAAGGTTCTGACATAGTTTCACATGTAGAGTCTATAGATATATTCTGTCATAATCAGATACATATTTGCACCAACTGACAGATGAGTTTGCATACTTAGAAGACACTTTGCATTTATTTCCCATGCTTCAGTGCCTTGGGAGTGTTTATAATGCTGTGACTTTAACACTTCATGACTGAGAGCTGCTGCTACAGCAACTTCACCCACAGCTACCATGACTTTGATCCCCGTCTTCATCTGGACACTGATCCTCTGGACTCAAGGTCAGACACTGCTTCATATTTTATCTCTACAATCATCTGTTCATACTAATACACTTATTGTGTCTATTAGAATATTTCAGTTTCATGCTGCGTTATTGTGTATTTTTCAGAATGCAGAGGTCAAGTCACAGTAACTCAGACTCCTGCAGTGAAATCTGTTCTTCCAGGAGAAACAGTCACCATCAACTGTAGAACTAATCCTCGAGTGTATCAAGGCTGGGGTAATCGACCTTTACACTGGTATCAGCAGAAACCTGGAGAAGCTCCTAAACTCCTGATTAAGCTCGCAAATCAGAGACAGTCAGGTTTTCCAACTCGTTTCAGTGGCAGTGCATCTGGATCTGATTTCACTCTGACCATCAGTGGAGTACAGACTGAAGATGCAGGAGATTACTACTGTCAGAGTTACGACAGTAGTGGTGTGTTCACACAGTGTTATAGAGTCGTACAAAAACCTCCCTCAGTCAGATTGTAGAGAGACTGAACTGCTGCAGCTGGGAGCGACTGCGGGTGCTGAGTTGGAGGATGTGATACGACACAATGACACTCTGTGGAGAAGAAGAACCACATCACACTAACTCACAAATCACATTTGAGTTCACTTAATAACCATCACACCACACTGAACACCAACCATTATGTTGTTGTTTTCTGCAGTCATGGTGCTTACTCTTACTATTGGAAACATCAAGTATCTGATCATCACATTTATTTATTTTCCATTTTATGCCCCAAAATCCATCTAAACTATCTTGTTCACAAATATTGTTTTTCATATTTCCTGAATTTTCGATCTTGCAGCAAAATTCCCATCGCACCACCTTTTGAAAACCCACAGCATCTCCACAACACACTCTTCATAATGATCAGGTTTCCTGTTGTTCTGATATTTTCTTACTAATACTTTTCTACTGATGTTTCTAACTGTGGTGTTTGAAATTAACTCCAGAGTTTCCAAAAACATGAAAGATAAAATTAATTATTTTCATATCAAGTCAAGCAGCTTTTATTGTCATTTCAACCATATATAGCTGTTGCAGTACACAGTGAAATGAGACAATGTTTCTCCAGGACCATGATGCTACATAAAACAAAGACAGAGCTATGAACTTCTAAATAGTCCTAACCACATAAAGTGCATCTGTGCAACCTGCTGCAGAGTTACATAATAGTGCATAAGTAAACACAAACAAAGTACAAAAGACAGTGCAAATAAAAAATACAATACAATACACAAAAGACAATACACAAAAACCAGTTCCAACCAGTCTAAATACTGTATGTTCAAACAATATTATGTGAAGAAAACATCAAGTATCTGATCATCACATTTATTTATCGTCTATTTCATGCTCCAAACTCCATCTAAACTATCATATACACAAACAATGGTTTTAATACAGTTCTGTTTGTTTACATGTTTTCCTGAATTTTGGCTCTTGCAGCAAAATCTCACCGTGTCGGGCTCTGAGGAGCTCGATGTGGGCGGGGAAGGGCTTCCCCCCTCTGAACAGCCGGCTGCGTGCATTGTGAGGGTTTCCCTCTGCGCTCGCCTAGCTGTATTTTCGCTGGTTGAATCATTTCTCCTGCCATTTCAATCAGCCATTATAGTGCTTGAAAACCATGGTATGGGGCGATGCCTGGGATTGAGGAGACGCTTACGGGCTATCTCTCACCTACATCGCCTGCACGGAGGAAACCTGCTTTCAGGTGGTATCTGAGCTCCACCGAGCCACTGACTTTGCGCTCCGTGCCACAAAGCAGATGGCCCGCGCCATAGGCCGTTGCCAAAGAGAGGCTCCTGTGGCTCATATTAAAGATGAGGATATGTCCTTTCTCCTGGACACCTTGGTGTCACCTCAGGGCTTGTTTGGCAATGCAGTGAGTACTGTCGTCGACAGGCACCAGGAGGTAAAATGCCAGGTAGGCTCCCCTACTGCCTGCCCCACCGCCTCTGGCATTTCAGGGAGCAGTGGGGTATGTGCCTGCTCCTCTTCCTTGCATGGATCTCCCTGGGTTAGCACCTGCCAGTTTCAGGGCACCCGGGAGGTCTGCGGCCTCTTGTCGGCAGCAGAAAACGTTATCCCTTTGGGATCCAGTTCTCCTCCCGTCCTCCGTGCTTCGAGTGTGCTGCCCACGGTTGTTGGCAGACACCAGGGGGCGTTCCTCCAAGAGGAACTCTCTCACTCCTGAGGAAAGGGGCCATAGAGCATGCTCCCCTCACAGAGCAAGACTCCAGCTTTACAGCCGATATTTCATTGTTCCTAAGAGGGACGGGGGCTGTGTTCGATTTTGGACCTGTGGGCTCTGAACTGAAACCACCTTTCTGGGGCTAGTTTGGGACTCCACCACGATCCGGGCACATCTGTCTCCCGCTCGGGTGGCTTCCATCTTGTCAGCCATGAAAGCTATTTGGCTAGGTCGAGGCCTCTCTGTTGCCAAAGCACAGAGGGTGCCCGGCCTCTTGTCGGCAGCAGAAAACGTCATCCCTTTGGTTCTGCTCCACATGAGGCCATTCCAGCTCTGGCTCAGGGGTGCAGGCTTTCATCCTTGCAGACATCCCCTCAGGGTTATAAGGGTTATGCGCTGTGGGCTTCGTACCCTTCTTTGGTGGAAAAGACCCCGGTTTCTGGCCTTGGGTCCCACTCTAGGGGCGTGTCACCATCACAGGACTCTTTCGACGGACGCCTCACTTTTAGTCTGGGGAGCGGCCTAGGATGGCCGTCCTGCCCAGGGTTTATGGGAGGGCCCCTATCTCTCATGGCACATAAACTGCCAAGAGACGAGGGCTGTGTTTCTACCATTTTCTTCCATGCCTCAGGGGCTGCCATGTCTTAGTACGGACAGACAACACTGTGGTGGTTCCCCATATCAGTCATCAGGGTGGTCTGCATTTGTGTCCCCGTTTTAGGTTGGCACAGCAGATTCTGCGCTGGCCAAAGACCAGGTTCCTTTCGCTGAGAGCGATTTTCATCCCATGGCATGTAAATAGGGAGGCAGACTTCCTGCCGAGGCAGGTGCTGAGGCCCGGGGAGTAGCGTAGATGCCATACATGTCTCCATCCTCACGGGGTGGGGCGACATTGGTGTGGACGTGGCCGAGGCTCCGTCGGTGCGCCTTTTCCCTGGTAGCTCTGCTCCCGCAAGCCCTAGCCAGAGTGCGCCACGACCGGGTCAACCTACTCCTAGTTCCCCCTTGTTGGCCTTCTTGAGTTGGTTCACGGTCCTCCCTCCTGAATAGCACTCCATGGAGGTTCCTGTCAGGGAAGATCTCCTCTCTCGGGTGCAGGGGCATTCCTACCCACCTGCCCCAAGATATGGAAGCTTCGGGTCTGGCCCCTGAGGGGGACCGGTTCCTAGAGGCGGGCCTCTCATCTGAGGTGACCAAAACTCTACTGAATGCTAAGGGTCCCTCCACTAGGAAGCTATTTGCTCTGAAGTGGAGGCTTTTTCGCCTCTGGTGTGATGAACACTGTCAGAATCCAGTTCACTGCCTGGTCAGTACAGTGCTGGAGTTCCTGCAGTCTCTCTTTTCTCTGGGCTTGTCCCCATCTACTTTAAAGGTGTACGTGCCCGCCATTGCTGCCAACCACGGATCTGTCCTCGGGGTCTCCTTGGGTAGGCACCATCTGGTCTCTCGCTTCATGCGTGGTTTCAGGTGGCTGAGGCCTTCCTACAGACAGCGCCTTTTCTCTCTCTGGTCCTGGAGGGGCTGCTGGAAGCCCCCTTTGAGCCCATGGAGTCAGCCTCTGAGAAGTTTCTGACCCTGAAGTTGGTTCTGCTCCTAGCCTAGGCCTCTTTTCTGCACCCCGGGGAGGGATATGTCCCTATGGTGCCCAGGATGGCTGGCTGTCCAATCATACTGCGGGCCTATTGTCCCACGCCCCATGAGTCGGCAGAACAGGAGAGGCTGCATTTGTTTTGCCCACTAAGGGCCTTGAGGACTTAAGTCCACCGCTCTAGTTCGTGGAATAACTCCTCCGCCCTTTTTATCTGTCTTGGGCTGGAATAAGGGGGATTACTGGGTAGTGGAGGCTATTAGCTCGGCCTATGAGGTGCGCGGTCTTGCCTCGCCTCTCGGCATCAGGGCTAACTCCGCTAGGGGTATTGCCTCATCCAGTTGGTCCTCTCCACACACCTTTATCTGGTTCTATAACCTGGTCCTGGACCCCACTACAGGGTCTCAGGTCCTGCAGGGCCTTTGATGGTCTGTTCCCAGTCTGCTCATGCTCTCTCACGGCCTCTGGCACAGTCATCGACCGGTGCGTGGCGACGTAGGTATTGGCGTTCCCATAGCGTCAGCACTGACGCAGCGTCGAGTTCCCTCGAAAGGGAACTACACCAGGTTACGTATGTAACACGGTTCCCTGAGAAGGGAACGAGACGCTGCGTCGCTGGCCACACCCCGGTCATCCTCTCGCGTTTCCTTCATACAAATAGAAGCTGGAGTAGTGTGACGTGTAAAGAAGCGTTCCCATAGCGTCAGCACTGACGCAGCATCTCGTTCCCTTCTCAGGGAACCGGGTTACATACGTAACCTGGTGTAGCTTTCTGTTGTTATGATATTTTCTTAGTAATAAGTGTTACTTTTGTTCTGATGTTTCTACACACTGACTCACTGTGGTGTTTGACATTAACTCCAGAGTTTCAGAAAACATTTAATTTACAAAAATAATCCTGATAATAATCTAGTTTAAGTGTAACTGTAACAACCCTAAGATAAGTTTCATTTACAGACACAGCAAACTATAATTGATGTTAATTTATGTAAAAGGATCTCAGCTTATGTCTAGTCTGGGACAGAAGGACATCAGTCTCAGCTGCATGTCTTCATAGAATTCTGTGTCATTTTTCTTATTAATGTTGGTGTGATTTTCTTCTTATTTCCTCAAAAGTAAAAACAATCCCCTTTAAGCCATTTCCTAGATGCATAGAGGCCAAAACAGACAGCAAAATGTCTTATGTCTTATTTCAGTAAGAGAAGTGGTTTACTCTTAAAGATGTTTGATGGGTTTAGAGGAGGAGGTTTGAGACGTCACCTCTCATCTATTTACATTACATTTCTATCATGTTTAGTCAGTTCACTACAATCAGTCCACTACCTGCTGGTTTCAGTGGATCTCCAACAGTCCCATGTCTGAGTTTTGGACTTTCATGGTTTTGCTTTTTTAGGGCTTGGTGTATGTCTGTTAGTTGAGGATTAGGGACAGTGTGGCTTTTGGGTCGTCTCAGTGGTGAGGGACTTTACTCTGCTCAGGTGATTCAGCTCTCTGTGTAGTGCTGCTGTTCTGTGTAGTCTGATCACCTCAGGACTGCAGCTTCATGGTGTGGAGCTTGGGGTGGTGTTGCTCACTGACACTGTGACCAACTGGATCACTGAGATTTGTTCACAAGCACATCAATGAAATTATTATTATTATTATTATTATTATTATTATTATTATTATTATTATTATTATTATTATTATTATTATTATCAGGTGATAGATCCACATCACACTAACTCACATCTCACATTAAAGATCACTCAACAATCATCACAACACACTAAACACAGTCCATCACATCCACTACTGTGACTAATAGCCACGTGCTTGATCAGTGCTCATGGTGTCATGACACTGACTAACTGTCCCTGGTTGATCCATTTCCACACTATTGTCCTCTGTCCTGCACATTTCAGCATTTATAGTCAATTCATTAAAGATGCTTCTTGAGCTGACATAAAACAATCCAGGACAAGGAAAGGAAGCAGTGATATAATGGATTAATTAATTCTCCTGATATAATTGTGTTTAAACTGTAGTGTTGTTGTTGTGGAAAATTCACTATATATGATAATTATGATTTTTAAAGCGAATATTTTTTTCACTTTAGTATGAGAAATATACAGGGGTTGAGTCGTGATTAATACAGTTAGTGTAACAGCATTTCCAGACCCATCACACCAGTCCCCAAGATTATACACTTATATTCTCAAGTGAGAGTAAATTATTATTATTATTATTATTATTATTATTATTATTATTATTATTATTATTATTATTATTATTATTATCAGGTGTCTTTCTCATGAATAATCAGGTTCTACAGCAGATACTGAGACAGATTCCTTGGTGATTTGTGTATGATGTGTATAATCAACAATATAAAACAGCCGTGTTTACTGATTCAAAAGCTTTTATTAATAATTCAAAGCAGGACATTGCAGCGATCCACACACTTAACACATATTTAGGTGATAATTAAGAAGAAGGGCTGAGTTGAAGTGAGGAGTGTGTGAGCTCACATGTTAATAAGACAAATGAAATGATGAGAGTGGATGATTTGAGCAGTAAAGGCCACATGTAGCACACAGTGAAGCAGTAGAAGGTGAGCTGAGTAAAGTGTGTGTGAGCTCACAGCTCTGAGCACTGCTCTGTGTTCACTGTGCTCACCACAGTAGGTTGGTTGTCTTTGGAGGCCTCACAGGTCACCACCTTGTTCCTCCACTGATCCGGGTGGAGGCTCAGCGTGCTGCTCCAGCTGTAGAGGCCGTCCGCGTTCAGAACGGCGGCGCTGCGGCTCTCCCCCGAGCTCCAGCTGCTGCCGTCAACCTTCCAGCTCAACTTCCAGTCCGAGGGGAAGCCCTTGTAGGCCGCACACACGAGTGTGACCTTCTCCTGCTGCAGCTCCACACTGGAGGGGGGAAGCACTGTCACACTGGGCTGGGTGTCACCTACACACACACACACACACACACACACACACACACACACACACACACACACACACACACACACACACACACACACACACACACACACAGAGGTGAGACAGGAATGGACAGCTGTCAGTCACTCAGGCTTTGTTTCAGCTCACTGTGTGTGTTTCACTTCCCTTTATATCTTACAGAGCAGAACTGAGATCAGTGGAGCATCACAAACGTTTCACATTCAATTCAAACACTTTTACATCTTACATCTATAATTATTTATATTATTGTGAAGAGTGAAAATTCATATTTATGATGTAAATTCATAATACGAAATATAAAAATAATATTTTATGAAATATATATTAATATTTTTAAATGAGATCATATTTATTATTTAAATAAATTGATTCTAGTCTTCAGGACATCTGTTTATAGAGTCACAGTCTCTGAGATATTATATACTATATAATAATTCAGTGAAACTCTGTTATAGTCATTTGCACTAACAATTATATAAATGTTATTTCAGTTAGAATGAGCTATTATCACTAAAGTCAGACACATTTTATGAAACTTCTAAAATAAGAGAAATTTGAGAAACACAGTGATTTTATACAAACATCACATTCACTAAAAGCGAATTTGAAGAAAAAAAATCGCTATAAAATATATATCTTAAACATTTTAACATGAATTTGAACACATTCCATTTCAGTCATTAATTTGAACACACTCCATTTCAGTCATTAATCAGAACACACTCCATTTCAGTCATTAACCAGAACACACTCCATTTCAGTCATTAACTAGAACACACTCCATTTCAGTCATTAATCTGAACACACTCCATTTCAGTCAGTAATCTTAACACACTCCATTTCAGTCATTAATCTGAACACACTCCATTTCAGTCATTAACCAGAACACACTCCATTTCAGTCATTAATCTGAACACACTCCATTTCAGTCATTAACCAGAACACACTCCATTTCAGTCATTAGTAAACAGGTTACTTACGGCCCACAGACAGTTTAGTTCCTCCACCAAAAGTGTACCACAGTGATACATTCCTATGAAGGCGTCATACAAAAACCTCTGTCACACTACATTGACCAAGTGCACACAAACACACACACACACACACACACACACACACACACACACACACACACACACACACACACACACACACACACACACACAAATACACAAACACACACATAATGTACTGAAATAATGTACTTATGTTTTTTTTTTAAGTTTGAATGATTTTTCACATAAATCAGTCATTCCTGATAGAATAAAAATAACACCTTTATTGACTGTACTAAAAATATTTCACAAAAAATAATCAGAAATGCTGCATTTTGCTTCAATATACTTTATTTTTTGTATATAGTATAATTTATTGATTTACTTGTTAAATACAAAAAAACTGCAATAATAATTACACCCCATACTGTCCAATATTAGTGTATTAATGATGAAATTCACCCACAAATTTCCAGGATATTAAACAAATCTATCAAGTTTACAATTCTCTCTGATTCACATATTTATGCCTTTAAACCTAAAAGTAAAATCCACACAATAACTCTGTAGTAGTGTGAGAATGACAGTAAGATTGGGGGAATGTGGTAAAGGTGTTTCCATACTTAGAGGACACTTTGCATTGGCAGCACATGCTTCAGTGATCTGGGAGTGTTTATAGTGCTGTGACTTTAACACTTCATGACTGAGAGCTGCTGCTACAGCAACTTCACCCACAGCTACCATGACTTTGATCCCCGTCTTCATCTGGACACTGATCCTCTGGACTCAAGGTCAGACACTGCTTCATATTTTATCTCTACAATCATCTGTTCATACTAATACACTTATTGTTTCTATTAGAATATTTCAGTTTCATGCTGCGTTATTGTGTATTTTTCAGAATGCAGAGGTCAAGCCACAGTAACTCAGACTCCTGCAGTGAAATCTGTTCTTCCAGGAGAAACAGTCACCATCAACTGTAAAACCAATCCAGCAGTTTATAATAATAACTACTTACACTGGTATCAGCAGAAACCTGGAGAAGCTCCTAAACTGCTGATTAAGCTCGCAAATCAGAGACAGTCAGATTTTCCAGCTCGTTTCAGTGGCAGTGGATCTGGATCTGATTTCACTCTGACCATCAGTGGAGTCCAGACTGAAGATGCAGGAGATTACTACTGTCAGAGTTACCATTCAATCACTGGCTACTGGTTCACACAGTGTTATAGAGTCGTACAAAAACCTCCCTCAGTCAGATTGTAGAGAGACTGAACTGCTGCAGCTGGGAGCGACTGCAGGTGCTGAGTTGGAGGATGTGATACGACACAATGACACTCTGTGGAGAAGAAGAACCACATCACACTAACTCACAAATCACATTTGAGTTCACTTAATAACCATCACACCACACTGAACACCAACCATTATGTTGTTGTTTTCTGCAGTCATGGTGCTTACTCTTACTATTGGAAACATCAAGTATCTGATCATCACATTTATTTATTTTCCATTTTATGCCCCAAAATCCATCTAAACTATCTTGTTCACAAATATTGTTTTTCATATTTCCTGAATTTTCGATCTTGCAGCAAAATTCCCATCGCACCACCTTTTGAAAACCCACAGCATCTCCACAACACACTCTTCATAATGATCAGGTTTCCTGTTGTTCTGATATTTTCTTACTAATACTTTTCTACTGATGTTTCTAACTGTGGTGTTTGAAATTAACTCCAGAGTTTCCAAAAACATGAAAGATAAAATTAATTATTTTCATATCAAGTCAAGCAGCTTTTATTGTCATTTCAACCATATATAGCTGTTGCAGTACACAGTGAAATGAGACAATGTTTCTCCAGGACCATGATGCTACATAAAACAAAGACAGAGCTATGAACTTCTAAATAGTCCTAACCACATAAAGTGCATCTGTGCAACCTGCTGCAGAGTTACATAATAGTGCATAAGTAAACACAAACAAAGTACAAAAGACAGTGCAAATAAAAAATACAATACAATACACAAAAGACAATACACAAAAACCAGTTCCAACCAGTCTAAATACTGTATGTTCAAACAATATTATGTGAAGAAAACATCAAGTATCTGATCATCACATTTATTTATCGTCTATTTCATGCTCCAAACTCCATCTAAACTATCATATACACAAACAATGGTTTTAATACAGTTCTGTTTGTTTACATGTTTTCCTGAATTTTGGCTCTTGCAGCAAAATCTCACCGTGTCGGGCTCTGAGGAGCTCGATGTGGGCGGGGAAGGGCTTCCCCCCTCTGAACAGCCGGCTGCGTGCATTGTGAGGGTTTCCCTCTGCGCTCGCCTAGCTGTATTTTCGCTGGTTGAATCATTTCTCCTGCCATTTCAATCAGCCATTATAGTGCTTGAAAACCATGGTATGGGGCGATGCCTGGGATTGAGGAGACGCTTACGGGCTATCTCTCACCTACATCGCCTGCACGGAGGAAACCTGCTTTCAGGTGGTATCTGAGCTCCACTCTGACACTCTGTGGAGGAGAAGAACCACATCACACTAACTCACAACTCACATTAGAGATCTCTCAATAATCATGAATATATGAAAGCTGAGTAATTTATTATTTTAGATTTCCATCAACTACATTTAAAATAGACAATTTTATAATTAAACTTGAAAGTCTTTTATTACTTTCTTTACACAATAGTTTTATTGCATTTTTTCACATGTACAAAATTCATTGGGACTAAATCTCATTAACCAACACAAATTGTCCCATTATACTGGAGTGTAGGGAAAAAATCTATAGTAAATTATTTATGCCTCAACAACATTTTAAATTCTTTATTTACATTATGGTCATTTCTGTATACTTTATGTGGCTTATTGACAAAAATCTTGATTGTTTTTCTGATATATCTGTTTTAGACCAAACCGGACCAAATGAAACCAAGATTGATCTTTCATCTGTGAAATTGTCATAAATGAAAGTGAAAAACAGGAAGAAAAATTTTAGTTAAAATAAAATCAGTTGGTCATGAGTGTGCACACCCCTAAACTAACACAGTTGTAGAACCTTTAGATTTTATCACTGCATTAATTCTTCTTAGGCAAGAGTCAATACATTTAATGCTTAATCTTGATTTAGAGATATTTTGACATTCTTCCATAGAAAAGTATTCTAACTCTGACAGATCAGCTGGACATTTCTTGTGTACAGCTCTCTCCAGCTCAACCCACAGACTTTCATATGGATCTAAATCAGGACTTTGAGTCATTTCAAAACCTTGATCTTTCACGTAAAGCCATTTCTTTGTAGATTTGGAGGTTTTCCTTTGTTTGTCGTCATACTGAATGGTAAAATTTCTCTTCATCTTGAATGTTGAGTTATTCATGATTCACTCCACACAGATTAAAGCTTCAGATCCAGCTGAAGAAAAGCAGCCCCAATGTATAATACTTATGATCCATCACTCAGTAATCATCACACCACACTGAACACAGTCCTCCACGTTCACTACTGTAAGATAAATAGTTTTACAGTTTTCAAGATCGTTTTTCGTCATAACTCAAACTGTTTGATGGATCATTTGTAATTTTTTTCCAGTGTCTATCACTAATCCTACCCTCAGTACAGACTCTGTTTCTGACCCTGTTATTAATCTGGTTTCAGTCTCTGGTTTTGTAGATTTCTACAGTCATGGTGTTTACTGTTCCAATTGAAAACATCACACATTTCCACATATAAGGAATCTGACTATCAAACTCATTTCTGTTCTCTCTGACCCCACACACACTCCATCTAAACTATCCTGCTCACAAAGACTGTTTAACATTCAGTTTTATTGTGTGCATTGTTTTGTGAATAAGAAGCTGTGGATAACTGTAAAGGTGCATGCACTGCTGAGGACCATAAACTCTGTTTTTAAAGCAGGTGATAATGTAGCACTAACAGAAAGGGACAAACTGTCCCAGGCCATCAGAGAGGTAAAGTGAGCACTCACACAGAAACTCCAACCTGCTTCAAGTACACACCATCCTCACTGTGCCAAATAAATCTTTGGTGTCTTTACTTCAATGATTATCATCCAGTCGCACAAACACCCATCTCTACATGAGACTCTCGATGAGGCATATCAAGACCCTGTGGACCCTGTGACTGCCCCCACTGGACCCGCTGTAGTTTGTTTATCATCACAACAACTCCACACACAACATCATCACCTTCCTCCATCTGGTCCTTTTAGGGATCTCGCCCCCTATTGCAGGTTTTTCGCCTACATGACCTACCCAACAAAAAGTGGTACAGCTCCCACATACTCTGTTCACTCTGCTCACTCATAACTGTGCAGTTATACACAGCTCAAACAACATCATCAAGCTCACCAATGACACGACAGTGCTGTGTCTCACCAGCAAGAACAAACTCTCAGCATACAGAGAAGAGAGAAAACAGCTAATAGCCTCGTATAGAGCCATCTGTCTCTGAACATGGGCAAAACAAAAAACAATGATTGTTGACTTCAGGAAAGCAGAGTGGCCATGCTCTGATGAAGATTTACTTGAAGATCCTCCATGAAGATCATCAAGAGCACCAAATTCCTTGATGTTCACCTAGCAGAGAATCCCATCTGATTCTTCAACATTAGCTCCACCAAGAACAAAGCTCTGCAGCATTTCTACATTTTGTAAATTCTGAGGAAAGCCCATCTCCCACCCCTATCATTATCATGTTTTACTGGCTGACTAATGAGAGTTTACTGAGCAGCTGCATCACTGCATGTTCTGCAATGTCCCTGCAGTAGATAGTGAGGGCAGCTGAGAAGATCATCAGCAGTCTCATTTACACCACATGCTGCATCTGCAAGGCCAACAGCATTGTGGAGGACCCCACACACACCTCACACACACTCTACACACTCCTGTTGTCTGTAAAAAGGTACCGAAGCGTTCAGGCCTTCACAACCAGACTATGTAACAGTTTCTTCCCTTTACACCTTTACACTCAGTCTGCAATCGTTGCACATTAATTTTTTCTACATTCTTTGGGATCCTGCTACAAAAAAAAAAATATTTTCACACACCATCAGATGTCATACTGGTCAGTGCTATCTTCATGTATCTGTCTTGTTATCTGTCTGTCATGACTTGCATTGTATATTCCCAGTCAACACGTGAGATCATGCGATGATCACAGTGACATCACACAATCCTCATACTGTGATCCTCAGCATGTGTGTAAAGCGTGAGCTCAACGTGAGTTCATCTGATCCTCATACTGTGATCCTCAGCATGTGTGTAAAGCGTGAGCTCAATGTGAGTTTATCTGATCCTCATACTGTGATCCTCAGCATGTGTGTAAAGCGTGAGATCATTGTAAATGCTTCACACTCCGGTCCAGTTGGTGGTTTTAAATGCACCATCTAAGCTGGTCTTCCAACCACCATAAAACATTTAAAGAAGAAGAAAAAGTTGTGCATGGGATTGTTACACCGCAGAAATGGTGAGTGGCCTATTTACATACTTTTAGATGTGCAATGTGGTCTGGTCTTTTTTTTTTTTTTTAGCAGAGTACTGCTCACACATGCTACTGTACATGTATATCAGCCATTTTACCTTCAGTAATCACACCAAAACTGCTAGCTGCAGCTAGTTTGCCTATCAGTATTTGTGAATTGTTAGGCCTGTTATGTCAGATCATTACAACATCACTAACTTTATATTTCAATATATAATTATTTTTTATTTATAGTTATATTTCAATAATTAACAAGCGCTGTAAAACAACAGTAAGCAAGAATGCTGCACTGGTGGAATAGCGTAAACTATCATTGCTCTTTGGATAAAAAGATGAAGTACGCCTACTCTTAGACACTCATATTAAAGATAAAAAGCCTTATTTCACCACGCTATATGACTAGTTTTTTTTAACAACAACTTCTATCTGCGGAACTGTAGCTGTTTTATGTTAAAAGCTTCAACGTCACTTCCCATTTACCAAAACTCAAAGTGACTGACATTCATCCTCTTATTAACATAACAAGCAACTTTACCCAGACATCAGAGGCAACACTACATCATTAAGAATGTAAAGTGTAGATCTACAAAAGTGTAGTTTAAAGTACTTTATGATACACACTTTCTTTACACAACAATTGTCCAAAGAAGACTTCTTAAACAATTATCAAATACAGTAATCAGTGAGAGTGGCTAAGGTTGTCCTCTCAAACAAAAATAATTTGTAAAAGATGTATGTGTTTCATATAATGTTTTACTAATACAGAAGTTCTTGTTGGCCTGTTAGGATTTGGAAACAAAAATTAAGGCATTGAAAAGACAGCAACAAAAAGTTCGTAGAAAATCAAAAAAGATCATTTTGGCTCTTCAGAAAAAAATGAAAACACTTCTGATAGTGAACACTCCTCCAGAGAACTTGAATCAGACTACTCATCAGACGACTCAGGAAATATGCTGAATGTTGTGGAGCAGCATCTAAATGAAGACTTGCAAGAACAGTATGATTCAGAATCACAACAGAATACCATAATTAATATGCAAGATCAAGTGCTATGGTATGAAATTGATAGACTAAATGATTCCATGGATGTTACCAGTGAAAGTAACTCAGAGCTAGCTTTGTCTCTGGAGAAAAAGCTGTCTGAGTGGGCAATGAAGTTCAACATCTCCATGACCTCTCTCACTCATTTGCTTAAGATTTTGAAGGAACATGACATTGATGTTCCAGCAGACGGATGAACACTATTGAAAACATCTCATTCTGGCAGTTTGAGAATAACAGAAAAATCAGGTACATTTTAACTTTGAAAATGTCCATGCACTCATTTGGCAATATTATTCAGAAATTCCACTGAACTGTAAAATCTTGTTTTTGATAGGTGGCAAATACACATATTTTGGATTAAAGGAAGGTCTTACGCATACTCTGTCTGAGCAAGACACTTCAAAATACGACCACTTTGAGATTTCTTTGAATATTGATGGCCTTTATTGATGAATATTTCCAGTCCAAAAACCTCACAATGTGGCCACTTCAGTGTGCTGTCATCAACCTTGATGAAGTGAAAAACAGTCCTTTTGTTGTTGCTCTGTTTTCTGGAGCAAAGAAACCAAATGATTTGGAGTTTTTGAGGGATTTTATGGAGGAGCTGCAAGAACTGATGGAAACAGGCTTTAAAGGGAAGAGAATTGTCCTCAAAAACATCATATGTGATGCACCAGCACGAGCCCTAATCAAAGGAATAGTTCAGTTTAATGGCCGCTATGGCTGTGACTTTTGTGATGTAAAGGGAGTTCATGAGAGCAAAATGCTTTTTTTGTATAAAGGAAATCTCAGAACCAATGAGTCATTTAGACAGAAGACAAATCCTGAACATCACAAAACAGATAGCATTCTTTTGAATCTGGACATTGATATGATCAGGCAGTTCCCAATAGATCCCATGCATTGTGTAGATCGAGGAGTGACTAAGCGAATGTTGATGCTGTGGAAAGAAGGACCTCTGGCCCATAGATTATCAGCTGGACATCTTAGCACCATTACTTATTTTCATCAAGCTGTCCGACATCACATACCTCCTGAATTCAATAGGAAACCCAGGGGGTTAGATGAACTGAAGCACTGGAAAGCAACTGAATTCCGAACATTTTTGCTTTATACTGGACCAGTGATTTTGAAATATGTTCTCGATAAGGAGAAGTATATTCACTTCCTTTCACTTAGTATTGGAATGCGCATCTTGTACAGTGAAAACCTAATGGAGCATCGTGATTATGCAGATGAGCTGTTAACATATTTTGTTGAAAAAGGTAGCAGCCTGTATAGCATGAGTTTCATCTCATATAATGTGCATTGCTTGCTACATCTCACTGATGTTGCAAATTACAACAGATCATTACACTATTGTTCAGCGTACAAGTTTGAGAACAATATGGGTCAAATCAAGAGGTTTATCCGCGGTTCAAGTGATCCACTGATTCAAGTAGCTAACAGATTGGCAGAGAGGCAAGCAATATCAAGTTCTAAGAAATCAAATGTTACCTCTGGTACGCCAAAGACAAAAGAATGTTACAGAATGACCAATGATAGCTACTGCCTTATACATGGAGTTCAAGAAAATCTGATTTTTGTGAGTTTTTTTGCAGAATGGAACCTTTGTACACTAAGCCATGTGACTCCAGAATAATTGGCATATTCAAAGGATTTCGGAATCACACTAAAATGTTTCATACTGACACCACTCAACTGGGACATAAAGCAATCATGATACCTTTGTCCTTGATTGATAAAGATGAATACAATGCGGTAGCGCCTATACCGCTCATGCATTCAGTTTGATTAGTTAGTCAAGTAAGTCAGTAAGGCAGGGTTTTTGCATTTTTTATTGCATGTTATCCTGATTTTGATCCAAAGACTATGAATAATGTGTGTGTGTGTGTGTGTGTGTGTGTGTGTGTGTGTGTGTGTGTGTGTGTGTGTGTGTGTGTGTGTGTGTGTGTGTGCGTGTGCGTGTGTTTTTTTTTTTTTTACATTGTACCAAATGTCCCCACAATTAAAGTGAACCACCTACATGTGCATTGTGGATAAAACGATCAGGGAAAAAACGGTTTAATTGATGTAGAAAAATAAATAGAGAAACAATATAACTGATTTAGATAAATGCAATTTCACTGACCTTATGTATGTAATTTTGATAACAGGGAAGGAACCAAAGGAAACAAAATGCAAAGTCACCATGGAGAAATTGTTTGGTATGTGATATATCAATTAGACATTATTTGTTTATACAGACATAAAACATCCTTTGCTATATAACGATCTAACTTTACAATTTTTCAGATCTGAATACTAAGATACTCCAACAAATTCAAATGCTGGAACAGAGACAAGCTGTCATCATGAATGACTTGGCAAAAGTTAAGTCTGTTCTCATGAAGCGGGCAGAAGAAGATGCCCATGAGGAACTTTTTAAACAACAACAGTGCTCCAGCTTTGAAACGTTTGAAGCCTTCTTATCGAGAGCTTTATGTTAGTACTACTATATAAATTTAGCGTTTATTTTTACAACAAAGCCACAGTTTTATTTTTTTATTTTTTTGCAGCAGATACCATGTAAAAGAAATGTTGAAGCCTGGTATATTTTAATCAATATTATGTATGTTTTTGTCAGGTACACTATCTCATCCATACTCACGGCAGCTCCAGTATAGGTGAGATGGTGAGACAGGCTTTAAAAAGCATAGCGTCAGACAATGTTCTCTGTCTGTATAACAGAACGGGGAAAGATGGGAAGAAGGTGTTGCCACCTGTGCTCCTGACATGTTTGAAAAGTAAGTGTTTAAGTTTTGGTTTGTGCATCTGGATGCTGCTATAGAAATTGTAATGTTAACACCTTGCTCTTTGTGTTTTTAGAATGTGTCAGGTCTTTTCACAAACAAAATGAAATAGAGGTGAAGAAGCTAAAAGTAACCACCAGAACAACACCAGACGCGGAATGTATTCGCCAAGTAGAAATTTTTTTGTCCAACGCCAACACCAGGCTGAAAAGGAAACCAAATAAAGGAAAAACCTGACTTTTTGTTTGATTGTTTTTATTGATGGAAATAAAGAATGTGTGTGTAAAAGTTTGAGTTAACTGAATCATTTTAGATAACAGTGAACTAACACTATTATTGCATAGTGGTGTTATATGGTGATCTCACAGTATGAGCACACAGTGACCACGGTATGAGCACACAGTGACCACAGTATGAGCACACAGTGACCAGAGTATGAGCACACAGTGAGTGAGCAGTGACATCACGATGACCAGAGTATGAGCACACAGTGACCACAGTATGAGCACACAGTGACCAGAGTATGAGCACACAGTGACCACAGTATGAGCACACAGTGACCAGAGTATGAGCACACAGTGACCACAGTATGAGCACACAGTGACCACAGTATGAGCACACAGTGACCACAGTATGAGCACACAGTGACCACAGTATGAGCACACAGTGACCACAGTATGAGCACACAGTGACCAGAGTATGAGCACACAGTGACCACAGTATGAATTCAATTCAATTCAATTCATTTCAATTCAATTCAAGTTTATTTATTTGTATAGCGCTTTTTACAATAGACATTGTCTCAAAGCAGCTTTACAGAACATAAACACAGAGCAGAAGGTAACCATAATTAATGATAAAGGAATTAACGAATAATAAAAGAAATAAGAATTAACAGAATAAAAATTCTAGATTATTATTAGATATATATAGTTCACAGTGTGTATGTATTTATTCCCCTATGAGCAAGTCTGAGGTGACTCAGGCAGCAGTGGCAAGGAAAAACTCCATTGGTAAAGGAAGAAACCTTGAGAGGAACCGGACTCAAGGGGGAAACCCATCCTCATATGGGTGACACTGGGGGTGTGATTGTAATATACAGTCAGTTAAATGTTGTATTGGTGTAGGGTTCAAGGACTTCTGATCTCCTGAGTACCACAGAGTCTAACTGGAGATGTCTCAGGATTCTTAGAGTCGGCCTCGGCTCAGTGGACGTCCAAAGGCTTCGTCCCACAGAGGACGTTGGGAGCTGGTACAGTGTCTGGATGCCTCGGGATGGGTACAAAGAGAGAAGCAGTGGAAAGGGATTAACATATCTGCTGTTCATAAAAATGTGCCGGTCTGATGTACTGGTGCATGATATTATGGGATGTATTATGTGTACGCCTGACTAAAGAGATGAGTTTTTAATCTACATTTAACTGGGAAAGTGTGTCTGAGCCCCGAACACTATCAGGAAGACTATTCCAAAGTTTGGGAGCTAAATAAGAAAATGCTATACCAACTTTAGTAGACTTAGATATTCTGGGAACTACCAAAAGTCCTGAGTTTTGTGATCTCAGAGAGCGTGAAGGATTGTAACGTGTTAGAAGACTAGTTAGATACATGGGAGCTAAACCATTAAGAGCCTTGTACGTAAGTAGCAGCAGTTTGTAGTCAATTCTATACTTAACAGGTAGCCAGTGTAGAGATGATAAAATTGGGGTTATATGGTCATACTTTCTTGTCCTAGTGAGAACTCTGGCAGCTGCATTTTGGACTAACTGTAACCTATTTATTAAAGATGCAGGACAACCACCTAGTAATGCATTACAATAGTCCAGTCTAGAGGTCATGAAGGCATGAACTAGCTTCTCAGCATCAGATACAGACAGGATGTTTCTCAGCTTGGCAATGTTTCTAAGGTGGAAGAAGGCTGTTTTGGTAGTATGAGCGATATGATTTTTAAAAGACAAGTTACTGTCTAATATAACACCGAGGTCTTTCTCTGTCGAGCTACTTGTAACAGTACATCCCTCTAAATGGGAGTTAAGTTGTGAGAGTTTATGTGCACTGGTTTTTGGACCTATGAGTAGTATTTCTGTCTTATCGGAGTTTAACAATAGAAAGTTGCAGCTCATCCAGTCTTTTATCTCTCTAAGGCACTGAGTTAATTTGGACACTGTGGCTATTTCATCTGGTTTTTTGATGAGATATATAACTGTGTGTCATCAGCATAACAATGGAAACTAATCCCATGTCTTCTAATAATGTTCCCTAATGGAAGCATGTATATAGAGAAAAGCAGAGGTCCTAGAACTGATCCTTGAGGGACCCCATAATTAACTGGTAGTAAACTGGAGGATTCACCATTTAATTCTACAAAATGGTATCGGTCAGACAGGTAGGATCTAAACCAGCTTAAAGCCTGACCATGAATACCTGTGTAATATTGTAAGCGATCTAGAAGAATGTTGTGATCTATAGTGTCGAATGCAGCACTAGGGTCAAGTAGAACTAATAGTGACATACAGTCTTGGTCCGAAGCTAAGAACAAGTCGTTTGTAACTTTAACAAATGCAGTTTCTGTGCTATGATGGGGCCTGAAACCTGACTTAAACTCTTCAAGGATGTTGCTTTCCTGTAAGAAGGAGCTCAGTTGAACAGACACAACCTTTTCAAGTATTTTAGACATAAACGGAAGGTGTGAGATAGGTCTGTAATTTGATAGTTCATTAGGGTCCAAGTTAGGTTTTTTGATGAGTGGCCTAATAACTGCCAACTTAAAAGACTTCGGAACGTAACCTAAAGATAATGAGGAGTTAATGATATTAAGAAGAGGCTCACCAGCTTGGGTGTCACCAGTATGAGCACACAGTGACTACAGTATGAGCACACAGTGACCACAGTATGAGCACACAGTGACTACAGTATGAGCACACAGTGACCACAGTATGAGCACACAGTGACCACAGTATGAGCACACAGTGACCACAGTATGAGCACACAGTGATCACAGTATGAGCACACAGTGACCAGAGTATGAGCACACAGTGACCACAGTATGAGCACACAGTGACCACAGTATGAGCACACAGTGATCACAGTATGAGCACACAGTGACCACAGTATGAGCACACAGTGAGTGTGATGTGACCTCATATTTCCACCACAGTATGAGTGCACTGTGATTGTGCAGTGACCTCATGTTGTGAACAAAGTATGAGCACACAGTGAGAGCTCTGCGTGGTTACACTTTTAGTTCACTGTGACACTCACATTCTGACCGCACCATGAGAAAAATGTGAGCTCATAGTGACATCATTGTGAGATCAAATTGTTGACTGGGTTGTATTTTATCTATAAACTGTCTCTTGTCCGTCTCTGTCTTTTGTCTTACACTATTTGCATTAGGCTGCACGCATGCACCTTATGTTAAAGAGCTTGTATTTATTTATTTATTTATTTATTTATTTATTTATTTATTTATTTATTAGCCCTTGTCCTGTGTTGTCTTCTGTAGCTCTGTGTCTTTATGTACTACCATTTTCCTGGAGGAACGTTATTTAATTTCACTGTGTACTGTTTTAGCCATATATGCTCAAAACGACAATAATTTACTCTACACTGAGAAGTGAATATGTTGATAGACTTTGTGCAAAGTGTTAACATTAAATTGCTTTGATGAAGTAGGAAGTATTTTTAGAATTAGAAATATACAGGAGTTGAGTCGTGATTAATACAGTTAGTGTAACAGCATCACACCAGTCCCCAAGATTATACACCTATATTCTCCAGTGAGAGTAAATTATTATTATTATTATTATTATTATTATTATTATTATTATTATTATTATTATTATTATTATTATTATCAGGTGTCTTTCTCATGAATAATCAGGTTCTACAGCAGATACTGAGACAGATTCCTTGGTGATTTGTGTATGATGTGTATAAACAATGTAAAACAGCCGTGTTTACTGATTCAAAAGCTTTTATTTATAATTCTAAGCAGGACATTGCAGCGATCCACACACTTAACATATATTTAGGTGATAATTAAGAAGAAGAGCTGAGTTAAAGTGAGGAGTGTGTGAGCTCACATGTTAATAAGACAAATGAAATGATGAGAGTGGATGATTAGAGCAGTAAAGCCCACATGTAGCACACAGTGAAGCAGTAGAAGGTGAGCTGAGTAAAGTGTGTGTGAGCTCACAGCTCTGAGCACTGCTCTTTGTTCACTGTGCTCACCACAGTAGGTTGGTTGTCTTTGGAGGCCTCACAGGTCACCACCTTGTTCCTCCACTGATCCGGGTGGAGGCTCAGCGTGCTGCTCCAGCTGTAGAGGCCGTCCGCGTTCAGAACGGCGGCGCTGCGGCTCTCCCCCGAGCTCGAGCTGCTGCCGTCAACCTTCCAGCTCAACTTCCAGTCCGAGGGGAAGCCCTTGTAGGCCACACACACGAGTGTGACCTTCTCCTGCTGCAGCTCCACACTGGAGGGGGGCAGCACTGTCACACTGGGCTGGGTGTCACCTACACACACACACACACACACACACACACACACACACACACACACACACACACAGAGGTGAGACAGGAATGGACAGCTGTCAGTCACTCAGGCTTTGTTTCAGCTCACTGTGTGTGTTTCACTTCCCTTTATATCTTACAGAGCAGAACTGAGATCAGTGGAGCATCACAAACGTTTCACATTCAATTCAAATACTTTTACATCTTACAGCTATAATGATTTATATTATTGTGAAGAGTGAAAATTCATATTTATGATGTAAATTCATAATAGGAAATATAAAAATAATAATTCATGAAATATATATTAATATTTTTAAATGGGATCATACTTTTATTATTTACTTAAATTGATTCTAGTCTTCAGGACATCTGTTTATAGAGTCACAGTCTCTGAGATATTAAATGTAGCTAGAATAATTCAGTGAAACTCTGTTACAGTCATTTGCCATTTCCATTTCAGTCATTAATCTGAACACACTCCATTTCAGTCATTAATCAGAACACACTCCATTTCAGTCATTAATCTGAACACACTCCATTTCAGTCGTTAACCAGAACACACTCCATTTCAGTCATTAATCTGAACACACTCCATTTCAGTCATTAACCAGAACACACTCCATTTCAGTCATTAACCAGAACACACTCCATTTCAGTCATTAATCAGAACACACTCCATTTCAGTCATTAACTAGAACACACTCCATTTCAGTCATTAATCTGAACACACTCCATTTCAGTCATTAACCAGAACACACTCCATTTCTGTCATTAGTAAACAGGTTACTTACGGCCCACAGACAGTTTAGTTCCTTTACCAAAAGTGCACCACAATGATACATTCCTATAAAGGCGTCGTACAAAAACCTCTGTCACACTACATTGACCAAGTGCACACACACACACACACACACACACACACACACACACACACACACACACACACACACACACACACACACACACACACACACAATGTACTGAAAAAATTTACTTATGGTTTTTTTAAGTTTGAATGATTTTTCACCTAAATCAGTCATTCCTGATAGAATAAAAATAACACCTTTATTCACTGTACTAAAAATATTTCACAAAAAAAAATCAGAAATGCTGCATTTTGCTTCAATATACTTTATTTTTTGTATATAGTATAATTTATTGATTTACTTGTTAAACACAAAAAGCTGCAATACTAATTACACCCCTATGCTGTCCAATATTAGTGTATTAATGATGAAATTCACCCACAAATTTCTAGGATATTAAACAAATCTATCAAGTTTACAATTCTCTCTGATTCACATATTTATGCCTTTAAACCTAAAAGTAAAATCCACACAATATCTCTGTAGTAGTGTGAGAATGACAGTAAGATTGGGGGAATGTGGTAAAGGTGTTTCCATACTTAGAGGACACTTTGCATTGGCAGCACATGCTTCAGTGATCTGGGAGTGTTTATAGTGCTGTGACTTTAACACTTCATGACTGAGAGCTGCTGCTACAGCAACTTCACCCACAGCTACCATGACTTTGATCCCCGTCTTCATCTGGACACTGATCCTCTGGACTCAAGGTCAGACACTGCTTCATATTTTATCTCTACAATCATCTGTTCATACTAATACACTTATTGTTTCTATTAGAATATTTCAGTTTCATGCTGCGTTATTGTGTATTTTTCAGAATGCAGAGGTCAAGTCACAGTAACTCAGACTCCGGCAGTGAAATCTGTTCTTCCAGGAGAAACAGTCACCATCAACTGTAAAACAAGTCAGGCAGTGTACACAACCTCATATGGTGAACGTTTACACTGGTATCAGCAGAAACCTGGAGAAGCTCCTAAACTCCTGATTAAGCTTGCAAATCAGAGACAGTCAGATTTTCCAGCTCGTTTCAGTGGCAGTGGATCTGGATCTGATTTCACTCTGACCATCAGTGGAGTCCAGACTGAAGATGCAGGAGATTACTACTGTCAGAGTTACCACAGTGGTGGTGTGTTCACACAGTGTTATAGAGTCGTACAAAAACCTCCCTCAGTCAGATTGTAGAGAGACTGAACTGCTGCAGCTGGGAGCGACTGCAGGTGCTGAGTTGGAGGATGTGATACGACACAATGACACTCTGTGGAGGAGAAGAACCACATCACACTGAATCACAACTCACATTAGAGATCTCTCAATAATCATGAATATATAAAAGCTGAGTAATTTATTATTTTATATTTCCATCAAATACATTTAAAATAGACAATTTTATAATTAGACCTGAAAGTCTTTTATTACTTTCTTTACACAATAGTTTAATTTTATTGCATTTTTTCACATTTTGTAGTGTTTCAACCTGAAACTTACATGTACAAAATTCATTATTTACATTATGGTCATTTCTGTATACTTTATGTGGCTTATTGACAAAAATCTTGATTGCAGGTCTGATATATCTGTTTCATTGGACCAAATGAAACCAAGATTGATCTTTCATCTGTGAAATTGCCATAAATGAAAGTGAATAACAGGAAGAATCATTTTAGTTAAAATTAAAATAAAATCAGTTGGTCATGAGTGTGCACACCCCTAAACTAACACTTAGTTGTAGCACCTTTAGATTTTATCACTGCATTAAATCTTATTAGGCAAGAGTCAATAAATTTAATGCTTAATCTTGATTTAGAGATATTTTGACATTCTTCCTTAGAAAAGTATTCTAACTCTGACAGATCAGCTGGACATTTCTTGTGTACAGCTCTCTCCAGCTCAACCCACAGACTTTCATATGGATCTAAATCAGGACTTTGAGTCATTTCAAAACCTTGATCTTTCACGTAAAGCCATTTCTTTGTAGATTTGGAGGTGTTCCTTTGTTTGTCGTCATACTGAATGGTAAAATTTCTCTTCATCTTGAATGTTGAGTTATTCATGATTCACTCCACACAGATTAAAGCTTCAGATCCAGCTGAAGAAAAGCAGCCCCAATGTACGTATAATACTTATGATCCATCACTCAGTAATCATCACACCACACTGAACACAGTCCTCCACGTTCACTACTGTAAGATAAATAGTTTTACAGTTTTCAAGATCGTTTTTCGTCATAACTCAGACTGTTTGATGGATCATTTGTAATTTGTTTCAGAGTCTATCACTAATCCTACCCTCAGTACTGTCTCTGTTTCTGACCCTGTTATTAATCTGGTCTCAGTCTCTGGTTTTGTAGATTTCTACAGTCATGGTGTTTACTGTTCCAATTGAAAACATCACAGGTTTCCACATATAATGAATCTGATTATCAAACTCATTTCTGTTCTCTCTGACCCCACACACACTCCATCTAAACTATCCTGCTCACAAAGACTGTTTAACATTCAGTTTTGTTTGTGTGCATTGTTTTGTGAATAAGAAGCTGTGGATAACTGTAAAGGTGCATGCACTGCTGAGGACCATAAACTCTGTTTTTAAAGCAGGTGATAATGTAGCCCTAACAGAAAGGGACAAACTGTCCCAGGCCATCAGAGAGGTAAAGTGAGCACTCACACAGAAACTCCAACCTGCTTCAAGAACGCACCATCCTCACTGTGCCAAATAAATCTTTGGTGTCCTTACTTCAATGATTATCATCCAGTCACACAAACACCCATCTCTACATGAGACTCTTGATGAGGCATATCAAGACCCTGTGGGCGCCCCCAATGGACCCTCTGCAGTTTGTTTATCATCACAACAACTCCACAGACAACATCATCACCTTCCTCCATCTGGTCCTCTTAGGGATCTCGCCCCCTATTGCAGGTTTTTCGCCTACATGACCTACCCAACAAAAAGTGGTACAGCTCCCACATACTTTGACATACAGGGGTGAGCCTGGTCTCATTGGAAAGAAGAGAGTCTCTAGATACAAGTGTCAGATTGATTCTAGGCCTTACTGGCACAAATTTACAGAGGCTAGAATCGAAGGCTTTGATTTCCGCCTGAGTTGTTTACCTGATAAACTGATTAATCTTATTTCTCTGGAACATGTTAAGGACCAAATAACAACTGAGGGTCATAGCCACATGTCTTGGCTTTCACCAAAAAAAAATTCAAGTCAAAAGACCCCAAAATGGCTTCAATAAAAATATT
The DNA here is from genome assembly GCF_022655615.1 of Tachysurus fulvidraco. NCBI lineage: Eukaryota > Metazoa > Chordata > Actinopteri > Siluriformes > Bagridae > Tachysurus > Tachysurus fulvidraco. The sequence goes on from NC_062527.1 coordinate 18,485,599, forward strand.
ATTCTACGGACATGTCCGTCCGGTCATGTGTTTCTTGTTTACTTGTTTACTGTATAACTTTGAATAAAAAGACTGCATGCTCAGTTTAAAAGGCCTAAAACACACAGAGCCTCTGTGTCTACAAGTCTGCTGTGAAAAAAGGCCTGTAACCTGACACCCTGTGCTGTGTGAGTGAGAAAAAGTCGAGGATTGCGCAATAAATCCTTTGCGCACCTTTTTCACGCAGCTTGAGGCCTCGGAGACATGGCATGTTGCATACCGTTGGAATCATCTCCTTATTGGCTAAAGAGCTGTATAGGTCCCAGACCATTTCATTGCTATTGGAAGGAGCAATTGTCAGTCAAAGGCGGGTTCCCAAAAATGATGTCATGACATCATTGGCTTCTCAGCCGTCTATCTCTGCAATACAAGCACCGATTGGCTCAAGTGAGGGCTTGTTTGATTCGTTAGGCCCTGGGCTATAAATATGACATAATTTAGAATTTTTGAAACACCCAATGAGAAGTTAGAGCCGAAAAACAAGATGGTGAAGCAATACTGTTTCCAGTTTTCGGAACACAAACGGAATATTTGCGACGCGACCAAAGCATTCCAGTTCCTTGGACCTGTGGGGATTTTTGTGGCATATTTGTTTTGGAAAATATTACCCCAGTGAAGAAAGGGAAGCGTCTAAAGGTAAGGGAAAAACTGGTCTAGCGCCACCTAGGTCAGTTACTCAATTTTTTTTTCAAATAGTATGACAGCTATGAATAATATTATGCTTTGTGTGTGGGCTTAAAAAAATATTGAGAGTATAAACTTTACTAGGTAAATAGGTTTTTCGTGTTTTTAGAGGATTTAATGCTTTAAAGCTGCAATGAAGCTTGTTTCTGGGTCATCCCCTAGTGGTCACTTTGTCTGCCGTGCCGTGCATGGCACGGCGATCCGTAAGAGGAACCTCCTTGTCAAAATGACACATTTGTGCGAATTCTATTCATAGGCATAAGTTCAGCATTAAGTTCAATCATTACTCAACATCTGACTGAAAAGCTGTGCCTGAACAATTTCCTCTGCTGTTGGATTTTAGATTTCCTTATTGGAAGACCTCAGTCAGTCCAAATCAAAAAGCACCATCACTAAACTACACCACAGTGAGCATTGAGACCCCTCAGGGCTGTACACTCAGGTCACATCTGTTCACTCTGCTCACTCATAACTGTGCAGTTATACACAGCTCAAACAACATCATCAAGCTCACCAATGACACGACAGTGCTTGGTCTCATCAGCAAGAACAAACTGTCAGCATACAGAGAAGAGAGAAAACAGCTAATAGCCTCAAATAGAGCCATCTGTCTCTGATCATGGGCAAAACAAAAAACGATGATTGTTGACTTCAGGAAGGCAGAGTGGCCATGCTCTGATGAAGATTTACTTGAAGATCCTCCATGAAGATCATCAAGGGCATTAAATTCCTTGATGTTCACCTAGCAGAGAATCCCATCTGATTCTTCAACATTAGCTCCACCAAGAACAAAGCTCTGCAGCATTTCTACATTTTGTAAATTCTGAGGAAAGCCCATCTCCCACCCCTATCATTATCCTGTTTTACTGGCTGACTAATGTGAGTTTACTGAGCAGCTGCATCACTGCGTGTTCTGCAAAGTCCCTGCAGTAGATAGTGAGGGCAGCTGAGAAGATCATCAGCAGTCTCATTTACACCACATGCTGCATCTGCAAGGCCAACAGCATTGTGGAGGACCCCACACACACCTCACACACACTCTACACACTCCTGTTGTCTGTAAAAAGGTACCGAAGCGTTCAGGTCTTCACAACCAGACTATGTAACAGTTTCTTCCCTTTACACCTTTACACTCAGTCTACAATCGTTGCAAATTAAATTGTGTAAAGCGTGAGCTCATTGTAAATGCTTCACACTCCGGTCCAGTTGGTGGTTTTAAATGCACCATCTAAGCTGGTCTTCCAACCACCATAAAACATTTAAAGAAGAAGAAAAAGTTGTGCATGGGATTGTTACACCGCAGAAATGGCGAGTGGCCTATTTACATACTTTTAGATGTGCAATGTGGTCTGGTCTTTTTTTTTTTTTAGCAGAGTACTGCTCACACATGCTACTGTACATGTATACCAGCCATTTTACCTTCAGTAATCACACCAAAACTGCTAGCTGCAGCTAGTTTGCCTATCAGTATTTGTGAATTGTTAGGCCTGTTATGTCAGATCATTACAACATCACTAACTTTATATTTCAATATATAATTTTTTTTTATTTATAGTTATATTTCAATAATTAACAAGCGCTGTAAAACAACAGTAAGCAAGAATGCTGCACTGGTGGAATAGCGTAAACTATCATTGCTCTTTGGATAAAAAGATGAAGTACGCCTACTCTTAGACACTCATATTAAAGATAAAAAGCCTTATTTCACCACGCTATATGACTAGTTTTTTTAACAACAACTTCTATCTGTGGAACTGGAGCTGTTTTATGTTAAAAGCTTCAACGTCACTTCCCATTTACCAAAACTCAAAGTGACTGACATTCATCCTCTTATTAACATAACAAGCAACTTTACCCAGACATCAGAGGCAACACTACATCATTAAGAATGTAAAGTGTAGATCTACAAAAGTGTAGTTTAAAGTACTTTATGATACACACTTTCTTTAGGATACACAACAATTGTCCAAAGAAGACTTCTTAATCAATTATCAAATACAGTAATCAGTGAGAGTGGCTAAGGTTGTCCTCTCAAACAAAAATAATTTGTAAAAGGTGTATTTGTTTCATATAATGTTTTACTAATACAGAAGTTCTTTTTGGCCTGTTAGGATTTGGAAACAAAAATTAAGGCATTGAAAAGACAGCAACAAAAAGAAAAGAAAATCAAAAAAGATCATTTAGGCTCTACAGAAAAAAAATTAAAACACTTCTGATAGTGAACACTCCTCCAGAGAACTTGAATCAGACTACTCATCAGACGACTCAGGAAATATGCTGAATGTTGTGGAGCAGCATCTAAATGAAGACTTGCAAGAACAGTATGATTCAGAATCACAACAGAATACCATAATTAATATGCAAGATCAAGTGCTATGGTATGAAATTGATAGACTAAATGATTCCATGGATGTTACCAGTGAAAGTAACTCAGAGCTAGCTTTGTCTCTGGAGAAAAAGCTGTCTGAGTGGGCAATGAAGTTCAACATCTCCATGACCTCTCTCACTCATTTGCTTAAGATTTTGAAGGAACATGACATTGATGTTCCAGCAGACGGACGAACACTATTGAAAACACCTCGTTCTGGCAGTTTGAGAATAACAGAAAAATCAGGTACATTTTAACTTTGAAAATGTCCATGCACTCATTTGGCAATATTATTCAGAAATTTCAGTGAACTGTAAAATCTTGTTTTTGATAGGTGGCAAATACACATATTTTGGATTAAAGGAAGGTCTTTTACGCATACTCTGTCGGAGCAAGACACTTCAAAATAAGACCACTTTGAGATTTCTTTGAATATTGATGGCCTTTATTGATGAATATTTCCAGTCCAAAAACCTCACAATGTGGCCACTTCAGTGGAGGAGCTGCAAGAACTGATGGAAACAGGCTTTAAAGGGAAGAGAATTGTCCTCAAAAACATCATATGTGATGCACCAGCACGAGCCCTCATCAAAGGAATAGTTCAGTTTAATGGCCGCTATGGCTGTGACTTTTGTGATGTAAAGGGAGTTCATGAGAGCAAAATGCTTTTTTTTGTATAAAGGAAATCTCAGAACCAATGAGTCATTTAGACAGAAGACAAATCCTGAACATCACAAAACAGATAGCATTCTTTTGAATCGGCACATTGATATGATCAGGCAGTTCCCAATAGATCCCATGCATTGTGTAGATCGAGGAGTGACTAAGCGAATGTTGATGCTGTGGAAAGAAGGACCTTTGGCCCATAGATTATCAGCTGGACATCTTAGCACCATTACTTATTTTCATCAAGCTGTCTGACATCACATACCTCCTGAATTCAATAGGAAACCCAGGGGGTTAGATGAACTGAAGCACTGGAAAGCAACTGAATTCCGAACATTTTTGCTTTATACTGGACCAGTGATTTTGAAATATGTTCTCGATAAGGAGAAGTATATTCACTTCCTTTCACTTAGTATTGGAATGCGCATCTTGTACAGTGAAAACCTAATGGAGCATCGTGATTATGCAGATGAGCTGTTAACATATTTTGTTGAAAAAGGTAGCAGCCTGTATAGCATGAGTTTCATCTCATATAATGTGCATTGCTTGCTACATCTCACTGATGTTGCAAATTACAACAGATCATTACACTATTGTTCAGCGTACAAGTTTGAGAACAATATGGGTCAAATCAAGAGGTTTATCCGCGGTTCAAGTGATCCACTGATTCAAGTAGCTAACAGATTGGCAGAGAGGCAAGCAATATCAAGTTCTAAGAAATCAAATGTTACCTCTGGTACGCCAAAGACAAAAGAATGTTACAGAATGACCAATGATAGCTACTGCCTTATACATGGAGTTCAAGAAAATCTGATTTTTTTGTGAGGTTTTTTGCAGAATGGAACCTTTGTACACTAAGCCATGTGACTCCAGAATAATTGGCATATTCAAAGGATTTCGGAATCACACTAAAATGTTACATACTGACACCACTCAACTGAGACATAAAGCAATCATGATACCTTTGTCCTTGATTGATAAAGATGAATACAATGCGGTAGCGCCTATACCGCTCATGCATTCAGTTTGATTAGTTAGTCAAGTAAGTCAGTAAGGCAGGGTTTTTGCCTTTTTTATTGCATGTTATCCTGATTTTGATCCAAAGACTATGAATAATGTGTGTGTGTGTGTGTGTGTGTGCGTGTGCGTGTGTTTTTTTTTTTTTTTTTTTCATTGTACCAAATGTCCCCACAATTAAAGTGAACCACCTACATGTGCATTGTGGATAAAACGATCAGGGAAAAAACGGTTTAATTGATGTAGAAAAATAAATAGAGAAACAATATAACTGATTTAGATAAATGCAATTTCACTGACCTTATGTATGTAATTTTGATAACAGGGAAGGAACCAAAGGAAACAAAATGCAAAGTCACCATGGAGAAATTGTTTGGTATGTGATATATCAATTAGACATTATTTATTTATACAGACATAAAACATCCTTTGCTATATAACAATCTAACTTTACAATTTTTCAGATCTGAATACTAAGATACTCCAACAAATTCAAATGCTGGAACAGAGACAAGCTGTCATCATGAATGACTTGGCAAAAGTTAAGTCTGTTCTCATGAAGCGGGCAGAAGAAGATGCCCATGAGGAACTTTTTAAACAACAACAGTGCTCCAGCTTTGAAACGTTTGAAGCCTTCTTATCGAGAGCTTTATGTTAGTACTACTATATAAATTTAGCGTTTATTTTTACAACAAAGCCACAGTTTTATTTTTTTATTTTTTTGCAGCAGATACCATGTAAAAGAAATGTTGAAGCCTGGTATATTTTAATCATGACAATATTATGTATGTTTTTGTCAGGTACACTATCTCATCCATACTCACGGCAGCTCCAGTATAGGTGAGATGGTGAGACAGGCTTTAAAAAGCATAGCGTCAGACAATGTTCTCTGTCTGTATAACAGAACGGGGAAAGATGGGAAGAAGGTGTTGCCACCTGTGCTCCTGACATGTTTGAAAAGTAAGTGTTTAAGTTTTGGTTTGTGCATCTGGATGCTGCTATAGAAATTGTAATGTTAACACCTTGCTCTTTGTGTTTTTAGAATGTGTCAGGTCTTTTCACAAACAAAATGAAATAGAGGTGAAGAAGCTAAAAGTAACCACCAGAACAACACCAGACGCGGAATGTATTCGCCAAGTAGAAATTTTTTTGTCCAACGCCAACACCAGGCTGAAAAGGAAACCAAATAAAGGAAAAAGCTGACTTTTTGTTTGTTTGTTTTTATTGATGGAAATAAAGAATGTGGGTGTAAAAGTTTGAGTTAACTGAATCATTTTAGATAACAGTGAACTAACACAATTATTGCATAGTGGTGTTATATGGTGATCTCACAGTATGAGAACACAGTGACCACAGTATGAGCACACAGTGACCACAGTATGAGCACACAGTGACCACAGTATGAGCACACAGTGACCACAGTATGAGCACACAGTGACCACAGTATGAGCACACAGTGATCACAGTATGAGCACACAGTGACCACAGTATGAGCACACAGTGACCACAGTATGAGCACACAGTGACCACAGTATGAGCACACAGTGACCACAGTATGAGCACACAGTGACCACAGTATAAGCACACAGTGACTACAGTATGAGCACACAGTGACCACAGTATGAGCACACAGTGACCACAGTATGAGCACACAATGACCGCATATTTCCACCACAGTATGAGTGCACTGTGATTGTGCAGTGACCTCATGTTGTGAACAAAGTATGAGCACACAGTGAGAGCTCTGCGTGGTTACACTTTTAGTTCACTGTGACACTCACATTCTGACCGCACCATGAGAATATTGTGAGCTCATAGTGACATCATTGTGAGATCAAATTGTTGACTGGGTTGTATTTTATCTATAAACTGTCTCTTGTCCGTCTCTGTCTTTTGTCTTACACTATTTGCATTAGGCTGCACGCATGCACCTTATGTTAAAGAGCTTGTATTTATTTATTTATTTATTTATTTATTTATTTATTTATTTATTAGCCCTTGTCCTGTGTTGTCTTCTGTAGCTCTGTGTCTTTATGTACTACCATTTTCCTGGAGGAACGTTATTTAATTTCACTGTGTACTGTTTTAGCCATATATGCTCAAAATGACAATAATTTACTCTACACTGAGAAGTGAATATGTTGATAGACTTTGTGCAAAGTGTTAACATTAAATTGCTTTGATGAAGTAGGAAGTATTTTTAGAATTAGAAATATACAGGAGTTGAGTCGTGATTAATACAGTTAGTGTAACAGCATTTCCAGACCCATCACACCAGTCCCCAAGATTATACACTTATAGCCTCCAGTGAGAGTAAATTATTATTATTATTATTATTATTATTATTATTATTATTATTATTATTATTATTATTATTATTATTATTATCAGGTGTCTTTCTCATGAATAATCAGGTTCTACAGCAGATACTGAGACAGATTCCTTGGTGATTTGTGTATGATGTGTATAATCAACAATGTAAAACAGCCGTGTTTACTGATTCAAAAGCTTTTATTAATAATTCTAAGCAGGACATTGCAGTGATCCACACACTTAACACATATTTAGGTGATAATTAAGAAGAAGAGCTGAGTTAAAGTGAGGAGTGTGTGAGCTCACATGTTAATAAGACAAATGAAATGATGAGAGTGGATGATTTGAGCAGTAAAGGCCACATGTAGCACACAGTGAAGCAGTAGAAGGTGAGCTGAGTAAAGTGTGTGTGAGCTCACAGCTCTGAGCACTGCTCTGTGTTCACTGTGCTCACTACAGTAGGTTGGTTGTCTTTGGAGGCCTCACAGGTCACCACCTTGTTCCTCCACTGATCAGGGTGGAGGCTCAGCGTGCTGCTCCAGCTGTAGAGGCCGTCCGCGTTCAGAACGGCGGCGCTGCGGCTCTCCCCCGAGCTCCAGCTGCTGCCGTCAACCTTCCAGCTCAACTTCCAGTCCGAGGGGAAGCCCTTGTAGGCCACACACATGAGTGTGACCTTCTCCTGCTGCAGCTCCACACTGGAGGGGGGCAGCACCGTCACACTGGGCTGGGTGTCACCTACACACACACACACACACACACACACACACACACACACACACACACACACACACACACACACACACACACACACACACAGAGGTGAGACAGGAATGGACAGCTGTCAGTCACTCAGGCTTTGTTGCAGCTCACTGTGTGTGTTTCACTTCCCTTTATATCTTACAGAGCAGAACTGAGATCAGTGGAGCATCACAAACGTTTCACATTCAATTCAAATACTTTTACATCTTACAGCTATAATGATTTATATTATTATGAACAATGACAATTTTAAATTAATTATACTGTATATTCAATAATTAGAAATATGAAAAAAATATTTTATAAATTATATATAAATATTTTCAAATGACAACATATTTATTATTTAAATAAATTGATTCTAGTCTTCAGGACATCTGTTTATAGAGTCACAGTCTCTGAGATATTAAATGTAGCTAGAATAATTCAGTGAAACTCTGTTACAGTCATTTGCACAAACAATTATATAAATGTTATTTCAGTTAGAACGAGCTATTATCACTAAAGTCAGACACATTTTATGATACTTCTAAAATAAGAGAAATTTGAGAAACACAGTGATTTTATACAAACATCACATTCCCTAAGGGAAAATTTGAAGAAAATGTTGATCAACTATATATTTTACAAATTTTAACATTAATCTGAACACACTCCATTTCAGTCATTAATCTGAACACACTCCATTTCAGTCATTAATCTGAACACACTCCATTTCAGACATTAATCTGAACACACTCCATTTCAGTCATTAATCTGAACACACTCCATTTCAGTCATTAATCTGAACACACTCCATTTCAGTCATTAATCTGAACACACTCCATTTCAGACATTAATCTGAACACACTCCATTTCAGTCATTAATCTGAACACACTCCATTTCAGTCAGTAATCTGAACACACTCCATTTCAGACATTAATCTGAACCCACTCCATTTCAGTCATTAGTAAACAGGTTACTTACGGCCCACAGACAGTTTTGTTCCTCCACCAAAAGTGATCCACAGTGATACATTCCTATGAAGGCATCGTACAAAAACCTCTGTCACACTACAGTGAACACACACACACACACACACACACACACACACACACACACACACACACACACACACACACACACACACACACACAATGTACTGAAATAATGTACTTATGTTTTTCAAGTTTGAATGATTTTTCACCTAAATCAGTCATTCCTGATAGAATAAGAATAACACCTTTATTGTCTGTACTAAAAATATTTCACAAAAAATAATCAGAATTGCATTTTGCTTCAATATACTTTATTTTTTGTATATAGTATAATTTATTGATTTACTTGTTAAACACAAAAAGCTGCAATAATAATTACACCCCCATACTGTCCAATATTAGTGTATTAATGATGAAATTCAACCACAAATTTCCAGGATATTAAACAAATCTATCAAGTTTAAAATTCTCTCTGATTCACATATTTATGCCTTTAAACCTAAAAGTAAAATCCACACAATAACTCTGTAGTAGTGTGAGAATGACAGTAAGATTGGGGGAATGTGGTAAAGGTGTTTCCATACTTAGAGGACACTTTGCATTGGCAGCACATGCTTCAGTGATCTGGGAGTGTTTATAGTGCTGTGACTTTAACACTTCATGACTGAGAGCTGCTGCTACAGCAACTTCACCCACAGCTACCATGACTTTGATCCCCGTCTTCATCTGGACACTGATCCTCTGGACTCAAGGTCAGACACTGCTTCATATTTTATCTCTACAACCATCTGTTCATACTAATACACTTATTGTTTCTATTAGAATATTTCAGTTTCATGCTGCGTTATTGTGTATTTTTCAGAATGCAGAGGTCAAGTCACAGTAACTCAGACTCCTGCAGTGAAATCTGTTCTTCCAGGAGAAACAGTCACCATCAACTGTAGAACCAGTCCGGCAGTGTACAGTAACTCAAATGGTCACTTCTTACACTGGTATCAGCAGAAACCTGGAGAAGCTCCTAAACTTATGCTTAAGCTTGCAAATCAGAGACAGTCAGGTTTTCCAGCTCGTTTCAGTGGCAGTGGATCTGGATCTGATTTCACTCTGACCATCAGTGGAGTCCAAACTGAAGATGCAGGAGATTACTACTGTCAGAGTTACCATTACATCAGTAGCACCAACCTGTTCACACAGTGTTACAGAGTCGTACAAAAACCTCCCTCAGTCAGATTGTAGAGAGACTGAACTGCTGCAGCTGGGAGCGACTGCAGGTGCTGAGTTGGAGGATGTGATACGACACAATGACACTCTGTGGAGGAGAAGAACCACATCACACTAACTCACAACTCACATTAGAGATCTCTCAATAATCATCACACCACACTGTACACAGTCCATTATGTTGTTGTTTCCATCTAATCTTGTTCACAAATATTGTTTTTCATATCGATCTTGCAGCAAAATTCCCATCACACCTCCTTTTGAAAACCCACAGCATCTACACAACACACTCTTCATAATGCTCAGGTTTCCTGTTGTTCTGATATCTTCTTACTAATAAGTGCTACATTTGTACTGATGTTTCTACACACTGACTCACTGTGGTGTTTGACATTAACTCCAGAGTTTCAGAAAACATGAAAGATAAAATAATTTCTGGTAATAATCTAGTGTAAGTGTAACTGTAAATACACTAAGATAAGTTTAATTTACAGACACAGCTAATGTAAATGAGGATCTCAGCTTATGTCTAGTCTGGGATAGAAGGACATCAGTCTCAGCTGCATGTCTTCATAGAAATCTGTGTCATTTTCCTTATTAATGCTGGTGTGATTTTCTTCTTGGTTCCTGAAAAGTAAAAACATTCCCCTTTAAGACATTTCCTAGAAGCAGAGAGGCCAAAACAGACAGCAAAATGTCATGTCTTATTTCTGTAAGTGAGGTGGTTTACTATTAGAGATGTTTGATGGGTTTAGAAGAGGAGGTTTGAGATGCCGCCTGTCATCTATTTACATTACATTTCTATCATGTTTAGTCAGTTCACTACAATCAGTCCACTACCTGCTGGTTTCAGTGGATCTCCAACAGTCCCATGTCTGAGTGTTGGACTTTCATGGTTTTGCTTTTTCAGGGCTTGGTGTATGTCTGTTAGGTGAGGATCAGGGACATTGTCCTTCAGGCTGTTGGCTCGTGTCAGTGGTGAGGGACTTTACTCTGCTCAGGTGATTCAGCTCTCTGTGTAGTGCTGCTGTTGTGTGTAGTCTGATCACCTCAGGATTGCAGCTTCATAGTGTGGAGTTTGGGGTGGTGTTGCTCACTGACACTGTGACCAACTGAATCACTGAGATTTGTTCACAAGTACATCAATTGAATTTGCTAATTTATTATTATTATTATTATTATTATTATTATTATTATTATTATTATTATTATTATTATTATTATTATTCCTGTCCTGTAGGTTCCTGTCCCTGGTTGATCCATTTCCACACTAGTATCCTCTGTCCTGCACATTTCATCTCTTTCCCTGCTCCCATCTCACCTCATTTAACTAGTCAGTTCATTAAAGATGCTTCTTGAGTTGCCTGAGTGTGTAACTGAAGGGAAAACACTAAAATGTGCAGCACAGGCAGAGGTGGCAAAAGTACACACATCCTTTACTCAAGTAGTAGTACAGATCAGATACTCAATTTTTAAAAGACTCCAGTAAAAGTAGAAGTAGTGACTACACTCTTTTACTCAAGTTAAAGTAAAGAAGTATGGGCTCTGACATGTACTTAAGTTAAAAGTCGCTGTTACTACTACCTGTTTAGTGTCATGCTGGTAACTGGAAGTCATGTTTATATATATATATATATATATATATATATATATACAGTAAAGACCAAAAGTTTGGACACACCTTCTCATTCAAAGAGTTTTCTTTATTTTCATGACTATGAAAATTGTAGATTCACACTGAAGGCATCAAAACTATGAATTAACACAAGTGGAATCATATACATAACAAAAAAGTGTGAAAAATAAATGACCCCAAACACATCTCCAGGCTGTGTAAGGGCTATTTGACCATGAAGGAGAGAGATGTGGTGCTGCACCAGATGACCTGGCCTCCACAGTCACCGGACCTGAACCCAATCGAGATGGTTTGGGGTGAGCTGGACCGCAGAGTGAAGGCAAAAGGGCCAACAAGTGCTAAGCATCTCTGGGAACTCCTTCAAGACTGTTGGAAGACCATTTCAGGTGATGACCTCTTGAAGCTCATCAAGACAATGCCAAGAGTGTGCAAAGCAGTAATCAAAGCAAAAGGTGGCTACTTTGAAGAACCTAGAATATGACATATTTTCAGTTGTTTCACACTTTTTTGTTATATGTTATATTTTATTATATATACTAAATGTTCTCTTTGAATGAGAAGGTGTGTCCAAACTTTTGGTCTGTATGTGTGTGTGTATGTATATGTATATATAATTTTGGATTGTACTGATGGATATTTGTGTTCATCAGCCACAAGAGTGTTACGAAAGGCAGGCACTGATGTCGGTGAGGTAGGGTGGAGTCAGCGTTCACATTCATCCCAAAGGTGTTCAGTAGGGATGAGATCAGAAAACAACCACATATAGCAGGGAAGGTCAGGTGACCCAATACTTTTGGAAATATAATGTATACCAAGTGTATCACCAAGGCCATATCCCAAACTGTAGGGAGATTCCAGCTCTGTCCTCAAAAACAACTCAATTATTGTGATGTTTTACAAATGACAAAATTAATGTTAATTAAATTAAGCACTTCGTGTTTTTTGGGTTGACACCTGGGGCGGCTCTAGGATTTCATCTTAAGGGGGTTTTTAGCCCTCGGTGAGAATTTAAAACAAGAAGAGTTTTATATTATATATTATATATGACAACTCTGGTAATAAGAATAGTTAAATTTCACCGCTTTTGGTTGCCGTCTTTGCGTCTTTCCGCTGATTAACGTCATAGATAAACGCCTCCAGCTCTGACTGCGCGTGCACGCTGCGCGTACCTGTGCTTTTGAAAGACTACAACACACGTGCGTAAAAGCAAAGTAAAAAAAATCGTTTTTGGATCAAACTGATAAATAATTTTCTTTCCCATCGACGACATGTCCTGCATTTTAAAGTAATTTGTATTGTTTATTTATGAAAGTAAAAATTATCCTTATAGTTTTAGGGTGGCTGAGATTACAGACAGGGGGCTGAAGCCACCCTAAAAAAGGGCTAGAACCCCCCCTGAGTGACACAATTCACAACGCATTCGCCAGGAATCCTTTTTGACGCCGATTATTACAAACATCTCCCTCATATATGGCCATGTGTGTTCAGGAATGTCCTCGTTGTTAGTTATTTTAACATCGGTGACTCCCTCTGAATTAACATTAGCCATTCCTTTTGTAGGCGTGCTGCTCATTGTTAGCTCCGCTATCCTTAGTCTATGTCTGATAGCCAGTAAATAATACAGTACACCAGTCACATGGGGGAAAAGCCACACAATGATAGGATGATAGGCTGGAAACAGCGCTCAATGAGAAGGAATAATACTAAAAGTAACGAGTCCGTTTTGAAAATGTAAGAAGTAAAAAGTACAGATATTTGTGTAAAAATGTAATGAGTAAAAGTAAAAAGTTGTCCGAAAAATAAATAGTGGAGTAAAGTACTGATACCAGTGTGTGCTTGATATCCAACAGTGCTTGGCGGTCGTAGGTAAAAAGCGAGTAGCAGTTTAAGAACAAAGCAGACAACCAAACACACAAACACGAGAGAGACAGACGGCAGGCCCAACACACAGGCGCCATCTTGTTAGCACAGGTTTGTTGAGTTGACTGAGTGTGTAACTGAAGGGAAAACACTAAAATGTGCAGCACAGGGGACAATCCAGGACAAGGACAGGAAGCAGTGGGATAATGGATTAATTCATTCTCATGATATAATTGTGTTTAAATTGTAGTGTTGTTGTTGTTGTTGTGGAAAATTCACTATGTATATTATATTTATGATTTTTTAACTGAATATTTATTTCACTTTAGAATTAGAAATATACAGGAGTTGAGTTGTGATTAATACAGTTAGTGTAACAGCATTTCCAGACCCATCACACCAGTCCCCAAGATTATACACTTATATTCTCCAGTGAGAGTAAATTATTATTATTATTATTATTATTATTATTATTATTATTATTATTATTATTATTATTATTATTATTATTATTATTATTATTATTATTATTATTATTATTATTATTATTATTATTATTATTATTATCAGATGTCTTTCTCATGAATAATCAGGTTCTACAGCAGATACTGAGACAGATTCCTTGGTGATTTGTGTATGATGTGTATAATCAACAATGTAAAACAGCCGTGTTTACTGATTCAAAAGCTTTTATTAATAATTCAAAGCAGGACATTGCAGTGATCCACACACTTAACACATATTTAGGTGATAATTAAGAAGAAGAGCTGAGTTAAAGTGAGGAGTGTGTGAGCTCACATGTTAATAAGACAAATGAAATGATGAGAGTGGATGATTTGAGCAGTAAAGGCCACATGTAGCACACAGTGAAGCAGTAGAAGGTGAGCTGAGTAAAGTGTGTGTGAGCTCACAGCTCTGAGCACTGCTCTTTGTTCACTGTGCTCACTACAGTAGGTTGGTTGTCTTTGGAGGCCTCACAGGTCACCACCTTGTTCCTCCACTGATCAGGGTGGAGGCTCAGCGTGCTGCTCCAGCTGTAGAGGCCGTCCGCGTTCAGAACGGCGGCGCTGCGGCTCTCCCCCGAGCTCCAGCTGCTGCCGTCAACCTTCCAGCTCAACTTCCAGTCCGAGGGGAAGCCCTTGTAGGCCACACACACGAGTGTGACCTTCTCCTGCTGCAGCTCCACACTGGAGGGGGGCAGCACTGTCACACTGGGCTGGGTGTCACCTACACACACACACACACACACACACACACACACACACACACACACACACACACACACACACACACACACACACACAGAGGTGAGACAGGAATGGACAGCTGTCAGTCACTCAGGCTTTGTTTCAGCTCACTGTGTGTGTTTCACTTCCCTTTATATCTTACAGAGCAGAACTGAGATCAGTGGAGCATCACAAACGTTTCACATTCAATTCAAATACTTTTACATCTTACAGCTATAATTATTTATATTTTTGTGTAGAGTGAAAATTCATATTTTGATGTAAATTCTTAATAAGAAATATAAAAAAATGAATTATATGTTAATAATTTTAAATGAGATCATATTTCTAATTTAAATAAATTGATTCTAGTCTTCAGGACATCTGTTTATAGAGTCACAGTCTCTGAGATATTAAATGTAGCTAGAATAATTCAGTGAAACTCTGTTATAGTCATTTGCACAAACAATTATATAAATGTTATTTCAGTTAGAACGAGCTATTATCACTAAAGTCAGACACATTTTTTGATACTTATAAAATAAGAGAAATTTGAGAAACAAAATGATTTTTTACAAACATCACATTCCCTAAAAGCAAATTTGAAGAAAATGTTGATCAACTATATATTTTACACATTTTAACATTAACCTGAACACACTCCATTTCAGTCATTAACCTGAACCCACTCCATTTCAGACATTATTCTGAACACACTCCAGTTCAGTCAATAACCTCAACACACTCCATTTCAGTCATTAATCTGAACACACTATATTTCAGTCAATAAACTGAACACACTCCATTTCAGTCATTAATCTGAACCCACTCCATTTCAGACATTAATCTGAACACACTCCATTTCAGTCAATAAACTGAACACACTCCATTTCAGTCAGTAATCTGAACACACTCCATTTCAGTCAGTAATCTGAACACACTCCATTTCAGTCATTAATCTGAACACACTCCATTTCAGTCATTAGTAAACAGGTTACTTACGGCCCACAGACAGTTTAGTTCCTCCACCAAAAGTCCACCACAGTGATACATTCCTATGAAGGCGTCATACAAAAACCTCTGTCACACTACAGTGACCAAGTGCACACACACACACACACACACACACACACACACACACACACACACACACACACACACACACACACACAAACACACACATAATGTACTGAAATAATGTACTTATGTTTTTTTTAAGTTTGAATGATTTTTCACCTAAATCAGTCATTCCTGATAGAATAAGATTAACACCTTTATTGACTGTACTAAAAATATTTCACAAAAAATAATCAGAATTGCATTTTGCTTCAATATACTTTATTTTTTGTATATAGTATAATTTATTGATTTACTTGTTAAATACAAAAAGCTGCAATAATAATTACACCCCATACTGTCCAATATTAGTGTATTAATGATGAAATTCACCCACAAATTTCCAGGATATTAAACAAATCTATCAAGATTAAAATTCTCTCTTATTCACATATTTATGCATTTAAACCTAAAAGTAAAATCCACACAATAACTCTGTAGTAGTGTGAGAATGACAGTAAGATTGGGGGAATGTGGTAAAGGTGTTTCCATACTTAGAGGACACTTTGCATTGGCAGCACATGCTTCAGTGATCTGGGAGTGTTTATAGTGCTGTGACTTTAACACTTCATGACTGAGAGCTGCTGCTACAGCAACTTCACCCACAGCTACCATGACTTTGATCCCCGTCTTCATCTGGACACTGATCCTCTGGACTCAAGGTCAGACACTGCTTCATATTTTATCTCTACAACCATCTGTTCATACTAATACACTTATTGTGTCTATTAGAATATTTCAGTTTCATGCTGTGTTATTGTGTATTTTTCAGAATGCAGAGGTCAAGCCACAGTAACTCAGACTCCTGCAGTGAAATCTGTTCTTCCAGGAGAAACAGTCACCATCAATTGTAAAACCAGTCCGGCAGTGTATAGTAACTCCGATGGTCACTGGTTACACTGGTATCAGCAGAAACCTGGAGAAGCTCCTAAATTCTTGATTAAGCTCGCAAATCAGAGACAGTCAGGTTTTCCAGCTCGTTTCAGTGGCAGTGGATCTGGATCTGATTTCACTCTGACCATCAGTGGAGTCCAGACTGAAGATGCAGGAGATTACTACTGTCAGAGTTACCATTACATCAGTAGCACCAACCTGTTCACACAGTGTTATAGAGTCGTACAAAAACCTCCCTCAGTCAGATTGTAGAGAGACTGAACTGCTGCAGCTGGGAGCGACTGCAGGTGCTGAGTTGGAGGATGTGATACGACACAATGACACTCTGTGGAGGAGAAGAACCACATCACACTAACTCACAACTCGCATTAGAGATCTCTCAATAATCATGAATATATGAAAGCTGAGTAATTTATTATTTTATATTTCCATCAACTACATTTAAAATAGACAATTTTATAATTAGACCTAATGTCTTTTTTTTTTACTTTCTTTACACAATAGTTTTATTTTATTGCATTTTTTCACATTTTGTAGTGTTTCAACCTGAAACTTACATGTACAAAATGCATTGGGACTAAATCTCATTAACCAACACAAAATGTCCCATTATACTGAAGAGTGTGGGGAAAAAATCTATAGTAAATTATTTATTTTAAATACTTTATTTACATTATGGCCATTTCTGTATACTTTATGTGGCTTAATGACAAAAATCTTGATTGCAGGTCTGATATTTCTGTTTTAGACCAAACCGGACCAAATGAAACCAAGATTAATCATGACGAGTCTTTTCTACCTTTATTGTGAAATTGTCAGAAATGAAAGTGAAAAACAGGAAGAATAGTTTTAGTTAAAATTAAAATAAAATCAATTGGTCATGAGTGTGCACACCCCTAAACTAACACTTAGTTGCAGCACCTTTAGATTTTATAACTGCATTCAGTCTTCTTTGGCAAGTGTCTATAAATTTAGTGCTTAATCTTGATCTAGAGATATTTTGCCATTCTTTCTTAGAAAAGTATTCTAACTCTGACAGATCGGCTGGACCATGGAGCCATTTCTTTGTAGATTTGCAGGTGTTCCTTTGTTTGTCGTCATACTGAATGGTAAAATTTCTCTTCATCTTGAATGTTGAGTTATTCATGATTCACTCCACACAGATTAAAGCTTCAGATCCAGCTGAAGAAAAGCAGCCCCAATGTATAATACTTATGATCCATCACTCAGTAAGCATCACACCACACTGAACACAGTCCTCCACGTTCACTACTGTAAGATAAATAGTTTTACAGTTTTCAAGATCATTATTCGTCATAACTCAGACTGTTTGATGGATCATTTGTAATTTTTTTCAGTGTCTATCACTAATCCTACCCTCAGTACTGTCTCTGATTCTGACCCTGTTATTAATCTGGTCTCAGTCTCTGGTTTTGTAGATTTCTACAGTCATGGTGTTTACTGTTCCAATTGAAAACATCACAGGTTTCCACATATAAGGAATCTGATTATCAAACTCATTTCTGTTCTCTCTGACCCCACACACACTCCATCTAAACTATCCTGCTCACAAAGACTGTTTAACATTCAGTTTTGTTTGTGTGCATTGTTTTGATGCCAAAAAAAATCTTTGGTGTCCTTACTTCAATGATTATCCATTGATCCAGTCACACAAACACCCATCTCTACATTAGTCTCTTGATGAGGCCTATCAAGACCCTGTGTTCGCCCTCACTGGACCCTCTGCAGTTTGTTTATCATCACAATCACTCCACAGACAACATCATCACCTTCCTCCATCTGGTCCTTAACCTCCTCGTCAAAATGACACATTTGTGCGAATTCTATTCATAGGCATAAGTTCAGCATTAAGTTCAATCATTACTCAACATCTGACTGAAAAGCTGTGCCTGAACAATTTCCTCTGCAGTTGGATTTTAGATTTCCTTATTGGAAGACCTCAGTCAGTCCAAATCAAAAAGCACCATCACTAAACTACACCACAGTGAGCATTGAGACCCCTCAGGGCTGTACACTCAGGTCACATCTGTTCACTCTGCTCACTCATAACTGTGCAGTTATACACAGCTCAAACAACATCATCAAGCTCACCAATGACACGACAGTGCTGGGTCTCATCAGCAAGAACAAACTGTCAGCATACAGAGAAGAGAGAAAACAGCTAATAGCCTCGTATAGAGCCATCTTTCTCTGAACATGGGCAAAACAAAAAACGATGATTGTTGACTTCAGGAAAGCAGAGTGGCCATGCTCTGATGAAGATTTACTTGAAGATCCTCCATCAAGAGCACCAAATTCCTTGATGTTCACCTAGCAGAGAATCCCATCAGAGCAGCATTTCTACATTTTGTAAATTCTGAGGAAAGCCCATCTCCCACCCCTATCATTATCCTGTTTTACTGGCTGACTAATGAGAGTTTACTGAGCAGCTGCATCACTGCATGTTCTGCAATGTCCCTGCAGTAGATAGTGAGGGCAGCTGAGAAGATCATCAGCAGTCTCATTTACACCACATGCTGTATCTGCAAGGCCAACAGCATTGTGTAGGTCCCACACACACCTCACACACACTCTACACACTCCTATTGTCTGTAAAAAGGTACCAAAGCGTTCAGGCCTTCACAACCAGACTATGTAACAGTTTCTTCCCTTTACACCTTTACACTCAGTCTGCAATCTTTGCACATTCATTTTTTCTACATTCTTTGGAATACTGCTACAAAAAAAAAAAAAAAAACTTTTCACACACAATCAGATGTCATACTGGTCAGTGCTATCTTCATGTACAGAATCTGTCCTGTGATCTGTCTGTCATGTATTGCATTGTGGATTGTATTTTGTCCATAAACTGTCTCTTGTCCTGCTCTGTCTTTTGTCTTGCACTATTTGCATTAGGCTGCACGCATGCACCTTATTTATTTATGTAGCACCATTTGGAGGAATGTTATTTAATTTCACTGTGTACTGTTTCTGCTACTGTATATATTGTGGGAAATTTTAATACCTAGAAGGTTCAAATTATGCCCCAACTCGGACAAAGAACATGGGAGAGAAAAACATACATTGAGTGTCTAATGTAAGCACGCACACAGGCCATTAGGGCCATAGCGAAGGAATCCTAGACAGATAACATTAGAGGCCATAAATAAAACACTCAGCAACCCCCCCCCCCCACACACACACACACACAGACACATACACACACACAGTGAGGCAGACACAGGACATGTACAGAATGTAGAGAATAATATTAGAGAAAATAAAATCAGTTGGTCATGAGTGTGCACATCTCTAAACTAACACATTTTTATTTTTAGATTTTAAATTTTATCACTGCATTCAATCTTCTAAGGCAAGTGTCAATGAATTTAGTGCTTAATCTTTATTTTAGAGATATTTTGCCAAACCACAGACTTTCATATAGATCTAGATAAGGACTTTGAGACATTCCAAATCCCAGATCTTTTTGTAAAGCCATACCCCTGTACAGACTCTAATTCTGACCCTGTTATTAATCTCACTCTCTGATTTTGTAGATTTCTACAGTCATGGTGTTTACTGTTCTAATTGAAAACATCACAGAATTCAAAATATCAAGTGTCTGATTATCAAACTCATTTCTGTTCTCTCTGACCCCTGAATATTTATTTCATCCAAACAAACCGGCTTACAAAGTCTGTTTTTTATTACATTTTGTTTGGTTGCACCGTTTCGTGAATGTTTTGGTCTTGTAGAAAAATATCATCTGCCGGAAATCCCACAAAATTTCCCCAACAATCCTACTTTAATGGTCAGGTTTCATGTTGTCCTGATATTTTCTTACTAATAAGTGCTAATTTGTACTGATGTTTCTACACACTGACTCACTGTGTTGTTTGATGTTAACTCCAAAGTTCAGAAAACATGAAAGATAAAACTTATTCTGTTCATGAGCTATGGTCAGGGTTAGGGCATCAATGACCAGCTACATTACCAAGTGCTCTGATGATGTGACTGTCTCTAAGTCCATCCCATCTATTGTAACATTTTTTGTTATATAACTTTATTGTGGTCCAAGTTTTCAAAACTCAATATCTTCAGTGGATAATTTGTCATTTTTGTTTTATTTGTCAGTCTCTGTCACTAATCCTGCCCCCAAGAAAGTATCTGATTCTGATCAACATCCTGTGAAGATGATTCTGCATGTCTCCTTGCCTCTCTATGGAGAATTCTTGAGTTACATCATCTCACCTTCTCTCCTCATATTGCATTAAGACTCTTCTCTTTCCTGGCCCCTGTGTGGAGGATTTAACTTTCTCTCTCTGACTGAAAACCTGTGTCACTGTCTATCTTCAAAAAATCCCTAACTCCATTCAAACACCAAACACTAAAATGAGAACTTTATTTCTCTAAATCTCCATCTGCCAAATCCTGTAAATGTAAATATCCCTGTGACAGAGAGTTTCTACATTTCTACTTCCTGTGCTGTCTTCTGCTTCAGGTCTCCTTCCAGTCTGCTGCTTTATTGTGTCAGGAGACATGTAGCATGGAGTTGTCTCTCTATTATATCTCTCTATTCATCCTGTTGATGACCCAGTGTTATCCATGATCCTTGACTAATGTTCTATCTCTTCCTGACATTTCATCTACATTAAAAGTAGCACTCCCCTCCAGCAAGAACAAACTGTCAGCATACAGAGAGGAGATAAAAACAGATAAACACCTTTTGCAGAGACAACAATCTGTCTCTTAATGTGAACAAAATGAAAAAGATGATTGTTGCCTTTAGGAGAGCCCCGAAAGACCATTTTATGGGAAACATTAACAGATCCTAGATGAAAATCATCAAGAACACCAAATTCTTGGTTTTCTCAGCACAACAGTTTCCCCATCAAAACATATTGCAATTTAAAAACAATTAAATAATGAGAATTAATTAATCCATTATCCCACTGCTTCCTATCCTTGTCCTGGATTGTCCACTGTGCTGCACATTTTAGTGTTTTCCCTTCAGTAGCTTTCAGTTTTCCTATGTACCTATGTGTCTTTATGTAGCACCAGAATCATTGAGGAACACTGTTTCAGCCATATATGCTTGAAATGACAATAAATTACTCTACAATAAGAAGTGGTTATGTTGAGAGATTTTGAGCCACGTGTTATTATGACGTTG
Source organism: Tachysurus fulvidraco (assembly GCF_022655615.1). NCBI lineage: Eukaryota > Metazoa > Chordata > Actinopteri > Siluriformes > Bagridae > Tachysurus > Tachysurus fulvidraco. Next base: position 18,507,549 of record NC_062527.1, read on the forward strand.
ATTTCCTGAAGTAGAAAGAATGTAGTACTTTATCTTTATTCAAAAGGCTTCAATTAACGGATAGCTACTTAACTACAGATTCTGAAAACATCTGTACAAAATAAAAACATTTACTTGTTACGCGTATGTAACGTCACTTCATGTGAAATGAGTTGCAGCTACACTGCCATAGGCATAATATTATTACATTTTATTTAAAATATGGAGCCCTGTGCCAAATAACCAACCTTGTAATTCTAATTTAGATCTTGCTTCTAGTAAAAATGAGAATATAAACATACATCAGCCCGATGTACAGAATGGTTCAGATGTCGATTGTTCAGACTATTTGATTGTTGCGTGAAACAGCAACTTAGCACTTTTAGCCACAAATACTCGAACAGCAAAGGCCCTGAATGCTGAGGGCATCACTGAAAAAAATTGCCTGCAACCATAACAACCACCACATTGTCCTGATTTGATACTTCAAATAGTAAGTGGTGTTATTTGATAACTACCCGGTGCTATAGGTGTTTTAATGTACAGTATATATGCAAAAATCGTTGAAAGATTGTTTAATTTTGTAATTTGAGTGCTTCTTTAATTTCATAAAAATAAAAAATAAATAAATAAATAAATTTGCACTGTCCTGGGGGTTTAAGACTCAAAATAGTAACTGGTAATTATTATAAAGTAGTATTTGGTAAATATAATCCCAGTGCTATAGGTGTTTGTTGAATTATCATTAACTGAACGTCTGAAATGTTCATTTAATGTATATTAAAAATGATTTCATTTTGTAATCTGAGTGCTTCTTTTAGTTTAGTTCAGCTGTACTGTTTCAGCTATATATGCTCGAAATAACAATACATTACTAGATAGAATATAATACTTTATCTTTATTTAAACGGCTTAATTTAAAGGAAAGTCCCTTAACTGTAAATTCAGAGAACATATTTCAACCTACTGGTTTCAGTTCTTTAGGTAACATGTCTGTAGTGACTTTTTTTGCATTTAATTCCCATGCTTCAGTGATCTGGGAGTGTTTATAGTGCTGTGACTTTAACACTTCATGACTGAGAGCTGCTGCTACAGCAACTTCACCCACAGCTACCATGACTTTGATCCCCGTCTTCATCTGGACACTGATCCTCTGGACTCAAGGTCAGACACTGCTTCATATTTTATCTCTACAACCATCTGTTCATACTAATACACTTATTGTGTCTATTAGAATATTTCAGTTTCATGCTGCGTTATTGTGTATTTTTCAGAATGCAGAGGTCAAGTCACAGTAACTCAGACTCCTGCAGTGAAATCTGTTCTTCCAGGAGAAACAGTCACCATCAATTGTAAAACCAGTCCGGCAGTGTACAGTAACTCCGATGGTCACTGGTTACACTGGTATCAGCAGAAACCTGGAGAAGCTCCTAAATTCTTGATTAAGCTCGCAAATCAGAGACAGTCAGGTTTTCCAGCTCGTTTCAGTGGCAGTGGATCTGGATCTGATTTCACTCTGACCATCAGTGGAGTCCAGACTGAAGATGCAGGAGATTACTACTGTCAGAGTTACCATTACATCAGTAGCACCTATCTGTTCACACAGTGTTATAGAGTCATACAAAAACCTCCCTCAGTCAGATTGTAGAGAGACTGAACTGCTGCAGCTGGGAGCGACTGCAGGTGCTGAGTTGGAGGATGTGATATGACACAATGACACTCTGTGGAGGAGAAGAACCACATCACACTAACTCACAACTCGCATTAGAGATCTCTCAATAATCATGAATATATGAAAGCTGAGTAATTTATTATTTTATATTTCCATCAACTACATTTAAAATAGACAATTTTATAATTAGACCTAATGTCTTTTTTTTTAACTTTCTTTACACAATAGTTTTATTTTATTGCATTTTTTCACATTTTGTAGTGTTTCAACCTGAAACTTACATGTACAAAATGCATTGGGACTAAATCTCATTAACCAACACAAAATGTCCCATTATACTGAAGAGTGTGGGGAAAAAGTCTATAGTAAATTATTTATTTTAAATACTTTATTTACATTATGGCCATTTCTGTATACTTTATGTGGCTTAATGACAAAAATCTTGATTGCAGGTCTGATATTTCTGTTTTAGACCAAACCGGACCAAATGAAACCAAGATTAATCATGACGAGTCTTTTCTACCTTTATTGTGAAATTGTCAGAAATGAAAGTGAAAAACAGGAAGAATAGTTTTAGTTAAAATTAAAATAAAATCAATTGGTCATGAGTGTGCACACCCCTAAACTAACACTTAGTTGCAGCACCTTTAGATTTTATAACTGCATTCAGTCTTCTTTGGCAAGTGTCAATAAATTTAGTGCTTAATCTTGATCTAGAGATATTTTGCCATTCTTTCTTAGAAAAGTATTCTAACTCTGACAGATCGGCTGGACCATGGAGCCATTTCTTTGTAGATTTGCAGGTGTTCCTTTGTTTGTCGTCATACTGAATGGTAAAATTTCTCTTCATCTTGAATGTTGTTATTCATGATTCACTCCACACAGATTAAAGCTTCAGATCCAGCTGAAGAAAAGGAGCCCCAATGTATAATACTTATGATCCATCACTCAGTAAGCATCACACCACACTGAACACAGTCCTCCACGTTCACTACTGTAAGATAAATAGTTTTACAGTTTTCAAGATCATTATTCGTCATAACTCAGACTGTTTGATGGATCATTTGTAATTTTTTTCAGTGTCTATCACTAATCCTACCCTCAGTACTGTCTCTGTTTCTGACCCTGTTATTAATCTGGTCTCAGTCTCTGGTTTTGTAGATTTCTACAGTCATGGTGTTTACTGTTCCAATTGAAAACATCACAGGTTTCCACATATAATGAATCTGATTATCAAACTCATTTCTGTTCTCTCTGACCCCACACACACTCCATCTAAACTATCCTGCTCACAAAGACTGTTTAACATTCAGTTTTGTTTGTGTGCATTGTTTTGTGAATAAGAAGCTGTGGATAACTGTAAAGGTGCATGCACTGCTGAGGACCATAAACTCTGTTTTTAAAGCAGGTGATAATGTAGCCCTAACAGAAAGGGACAAACTGTCCCAGGCCATCAGAGAGGTAAAGTGAGCACTCACACAGAAACTCCAACCTGCTTCAAGTACGCACCATCCTCACTGTGCCAAATAAATCTTTGGTGTCCTTACTTCAATGATTATCATCCAGTCACACAAACACCCATCTCTACATGAGACTCTTGATGAGGCATATCAAGACCCTGTGGGCGCCCCCAATGGACCCTCTGCAGTTTGTTTATCATCACAACAACTCCACAGACAACATCATCACCTTCCTCCATCTGGTCCTCTTAGGGATCTCGCCCCCTATTGCAGGTTTTTCGCCTACATGACCTACCCAACAAAAAGTGGTACAGCTCCCACATACTTTGACATACAGGGGTGAGCCTGGTCTCATTGGAAAGAAGAGAGTCTCTAGATACAAGTGTCAGATTGATTCTAGGCCTTACTGGCACAAATTTACAGAGGCTAGAATCGAAGGCTTTGATTTCCGCCTGAGTTGTTTACCTGATAAACTGATTAATCTTATTTCTCTGGAACATGTTAAGGACCAAATAACAACTGAGGGTCATAGCCACATGTCTTGGCTTTCACCAAAAAAAAATTCAAGTCAAAAGACCCAAAAATGGCTTCAATAAAAATATTATTCTACGGACATGTCCGTCCGGTCATTTGTTTCTTGTTTACTTGTTTACTGTATAACTTTGAATAAAAAGACTGCATGCTCAGTTTAAAAGGCCTAAAACACACAGAGCCTCTCTGTCTACAAGTCTGCTGTAAAAAAAAGGCCTGTAACCTGACACCCTGAGCTGTGTGAGTGTGAAAAAGTCGAGGATTGCGCAATAAATCCTTTGCGCACCTTTTTCACGCAGCTTGAGGCCTCGGAGACATGGCATGTTGCATACCGTTGGAATCATCTCCTTATTGGCTAAAGAGCTGTAGAGGTCCCAGACCATTTCATTGCTATTGGAAGGAGCAATTGTCAGTCAAAGGCGGGTTCCCAAAAATGATGTCATGACATCATTGGCTTCTCAGCCGTCTATCTCTGCAATACAAGCACCGATTGGCTCAAGTGAGGGCTTGTTTGATTCGTTAGGCCCTGGGCTATAAATATGACATAATTTAGAATTTTTGAAACACCCAATGAGAAGTTAGAGCCGAAAAACAAGATGGTGAAGCACTACTGTTTCCAGTTTTCGGAACACAAACGGAATATTTGCGACGCGACCAAAGCATTCCAGTTCCTTGGACCTGTGGGGATTTTTGTGGCATATTTGTTTTGGAAAATATTACCCCAGTGAAGAAAGGGAAGCGTCTAAAGGTAAGGGAAAAACTGGTCTAGCGCCACCTAGGTCAGTTACTCAAATTTTTTTTCAAATAGTATGACGGCTATGAATAATATTATGCTTTGTGTGTGGGCTTAAAAAAATATTGAGAGTATAAACTTTACTAGGTAAATAGGTTTTTCGTGTTTTTAGAGGATTTAATGCTTTAAAGCTGCAATGAAGCTTGTTTCTGGGTCATCCCCTAGTGGTCACTTTGTCTGCCGTGCCGTGCATGGCACGGCGATCCGTAAGAGGAACCTCCTTGTCAAAATGACACATTTGTGCAAATTCTATTCATAGGCATAAGTTCAGCATTAAGTTCAATCATTACTCAACATCTGACTGAAAAGCTGTGCCTGAACAATTTCCTCTGCTGTTGGATTTTAGATTTCCTTATTGGAAGACCTCAGTCAGTCCAAATCAAAAAGCACCATCACTAAACTACACCACAGTGAGCATTGAGACCCCTCAGGGCTGTACACTCAGGTCACATCTGTTCACTCTGCTCACTCATAACTGTGCAGTTATACACAGCTCAAACAACATCATCAAGCTCACCAATGACACGACAGTGCTGGGTCTCATCAGCAAGAACAAACTGTCAGCATACAGAGAAGAGAGAAAACAGCTAATAGCATCATATAGAGCCATCTGTCTCTGAACATGGGCAAAACAAAAAACGATGATTGTTGACTTCAGGAAGGCAGAGTGGCCATGCTCTGATGAAGATTTACTTGAAGATCCCCCATGAAGATCATCAAGAGCATTAAATTCCTTGATGTTCACCTAGCAGAGAATCCCATCTGATTCTTCAACATTAGCTCCGCCAAGAACAAATCTCTGCAGCATTTCTACATTTTACAAATTCTGAGGAAAGCCCATCTCCCACCCCTATCATTATCCTATTTTACTGGCTGACTAATGAGAGTTTACTGAGCAGCTGCATCACTGCATGTTGTGCAAAGTCCCTGCAGTAAATAGTGAGGGCAGCTGAGAAGATCATCAGCAGTCTCATTTACACCACATGCTGCATCTGCAAGGCCAACAGCATTGTGGAGGACCCCACACACACCTCACACACACTCTACACACTCCTGTTGTCTGTAAAAAGGTACCGAAGCGTTCAGGTCTTCACAACCAGACTATGTAACAGTTTCTTCCCTTTGCACCTTTACACTCAGTCTACAATCGTTGCAAATTAAATTGTGTAAAGCGTGAGCTCATTGTAAATGCTTCACACTCCGGTCCAGTTGGTGGTTTTAAATGCACCATCTAAGCTGGTCTTCCAACCACCATAAAACATTTAAAGAAGAAGAAAAAGTTGTGCATGGGATTGTTACACCGCAGAAATGGTGAGTGGCCTATTTACATACTTTTTAGATGTGCAATGTGGTCTGGTCTTTTTTTTTTTTAGCAGAGTACTGCTCACACATGCTACTGTACATGTATACCAGCCATTTTACCTTCAGTAATCACACCAAAACTGCTAGCTGCAGCTAGTTTGCCTATCAGTATTTGTGAATTGTTAAGCCTGTTATGTCAGATCATTACAACATCACTAACTTTATATTTCAATATATTATTTTTTTTTATTTATACTTATATTTCAATAATTAACAAGCGCTGTAAAACAACAGTAAGCAAGAATGCTGCACTGGTGGAATAGCGTAAACTATCATTGCTCTTTGGATAAAAAGATGAAGTACGCCTACTCTTAGACACTCATATTAAACATAAAAAGCCTTATTTCACCACGCTATATGACTAGTTTTTTTTAACAACAACTTCTATCTGCGGAACTGGAGCTGATTTATGTTAAAAGCTTCAACGTCTCTTCCCATTTACCAAAACTCAAAGTGACTGACATTCATCCTCTTATTAACATAACAAGCAACTTTACCCAGACATCAGAGGCAACACCACATCATTAAGAATGTAAAGTGTAGATCTACAAAAGTGTAGTTTAAAGTACTTTATGATACACACTTTCTTTAGGATACACAACAATTGTCCAAAGAAGACTTCTTAATCAATTATCAAATACAGTAATCAGTGAGAGTGGCTAAGGTTGTCCTCTCAAACAAAAATAATTTGTAAAAGATGTATGTGTTTCATATAATGTTTTACTAATACAGAAGTTCTTTTTGGCCTGTTAGGATTTGGAAACAAAAATTAAGGCATTGAAAAGACAGCAACAAAAAGGTCGTAGAAAATCAAAAAAGATCATTTTGGCTCTTCAGAAAAAAAATGAAAACACTTCTGATAGTGAACACTCCTCCAGAGAACTTGAATCAGACTACTCATCAGACGACTCAGGAAATATGCTGAATGTTGTGGAGCAGCATCTAAATGAAGACTTGCAAGAACAGTATGATTCAGAATCACAACAGAATACCATAATTAATATGCAAGATCAAGTGCTATGGTATGAAATTGATAGACTAAATGATTCCATGGATGTTACCAGTGAAAGTAACTCAGAGCTAGCTTTGTCTCTGGAGAAAAAGCTGTCTGAGTGGGCAATGAAATTCAACATCTCCATGACCTCTCTCACTCATTTGCTTAAGATTTTGAAGGAACATGACATTGATGTTCCAGCAGACGGACGAACACTATTGAAAACATCTCGTTCTGGCAGTTTGAGAATAACAGAAAAATCAGGTACATTTTAACTTTGAAAATGTCCATGCACTCATTTGGCAATATTATTCAGAAATTCCACTGAACTGTAAAATCTTGTTTTTGATAGGTGGCAAATACACATATTTTGGATTAAAGGAAGGTCTTACGCATACTCTGTCTGAGCAAGACACTTCAAAATAAGACCAATTTGAGATTTCTTTGAATATTGATGGCCTTTATTGATGAATATTTCCAGTCCAAAAACCTCACAATGTGGCCACTTCAGTGGAGGAGCTGCAAGAACTGATGGAAACAGGCTTTAAAGGGAAGATATGTGATATGTATGTCATATGTGATGCACCAGCACGAGCCCTCATCAAAGGAATAGTTCAGTTTAATGGCCGCTATGGCTGTGACTTTTGTGATGTAAAGGGAGTTCATGAGAGCAAAATGCTTTTTTTGTATAAAGGAAATGTCAGAACCAATGAGTCATTTAGACAGAAGACAAATCCTGAACATCACAAAACAGATAGCATTCTTTTGAATCTGGACATTGATATGATCAGGCAGTTCCCAATAGATCCCATGCATTGTGTAGATCGAGGAGTGACTAAGCGAATGTTGGTGCTGTGGAAAGAAGGACCTTTGGCCCATAGATTATCAGCTGGACATCTTAGCACCATTACTTATTTTCATCAAGCTGTCCGACATCACATACCTCCTGAATTCAATAGGAAACCCAGGGGGTTAGATGAACTGAAGCACTGGAAAGCAACTGAATTCCGAACATTTTTGCTTTATACTGGACCAGTGATTTTGAAATATGTTCTCGATAAGGAGAAGTATATTCACTTCCTTTCACTTAGTATTGGAATGCGCATCTTGTACAGTGAAAACCTAATGGAGCATCGTGATTATGCAGATGAGCTGTTAACATATTTTGTTGAAAAAGGTAGCAGCCTGTATAGCATGAGTTTCATCTCATATAATGTGCATTGCTTGCTACATCTCACTGATGTTGCAAATTACAACAGATCATTACACTATTGTTCAGCGTACAAGTTTGAGAACAATATGGGTCAAATCAAGAGGTTTATCCGCGGTTCAAGTGATCCACTGATTCAAGTAGCTAACAGATTGGCAAAGAGGCAAGCAATATCAAGTTCTAAGAAATCAAATGTTAACTCTGGTACGCCAAAGACAAAAGAATGTTACAGAATGACCAATGATAGCTACTGCCTTATACATGGAGTTCAAGAAAATCTGATTTTTTTGTGAGGTTTTTTGCAGAATGGAACCTTTGTACACTAAGCCATGTGACTCCAGAATAATTGGCATATTCAAAGGATTTCGGAATCACACTGAAATGTTACATACTGACACCACTCAACTGAGACATAAAGCAATCATGATACCTTTGTCCTTGATTGATAAAGATGAATACAATGCGGTAGCGCCTATACCGCTCATGCATTCAGTTTGATTAGTTAGTCAAGTAAGTCAGTAAGGCAGGGTTTTTGCCTTTTTTATTGCATGTTATCCTGATTTTGATCCAAAGACTATGAATAATGTGTGTGTGTGTGTGTGTGTGTGTGTGTGTGTGTGTGTGTGTGTGTGTGTGTGTGTGTGTGTGCGTGTGTGTTTTTTTTTTTTTTCATTGTACCAAATGTCCCCACAATTAAAGTGAACCACCTACATGTGCATTGTGGATAAAACGATCAGGGAAAAAACGGTTTAATTGATGTAGAAAAATAAATAGAGAAACAATATACAGTAACTGATTTAGATAAATGCAATTTCACTGACCTTATGTATGTAATTTTGATAACAGGGAAGGAACCAAAGAAACAAAATGCAAAGTCACCATGGAGAAATTTTTTGGTAGGTGATATATCAATTAGACATTATTTATTTATACAGACATAAAACATCCTTTGCTATATAACAATCTAACTTTACAGTTTTTCAGATCTGAATACTAAGATACTCCAACAAATTCAAATGCTGGAACAGAGACAAGCTGTCATCATGAATGACTTGGCAAAAGTTAAGTCTGTTCTCATGAAGCGGGCAGAAGAAGATGCCCATGAGGAACTTTTTAAACAACAACAGTGCTCCAGCTTTGAAACGTTTGAAGCCTTCTTATCGAGAGCTTTATGTTAGTACTACTATATAAAGTTAGCGTTTATTTTTACAACAAAGCCACAGTTTTATTTGTTTATTTTTTTGCAGCAGATACCATGTAAAAGAAATGTTGAAGCCTGGTATATTTTAATCATGACAATATTATGTATGTTTTTGTCAGGTACACTATCTCATCCATACTCACGGCAGCTCCAGTATAGGTGAGATGGTGAGACAGGCTTTAAAAAGCATAGCGTCAGACAATGTTCTCTGTCTGTATAACAGAACGGGGAAAGATGGGAAGAAGGTGTTGCCACCTGTGCTCCTGACATGTTTGAAAAGTAAGTGTTTAAGTTTTGGTTTGTGCATCTGGATGCTGCTATAGAAATTGTAATGTTAACATCTTGCTCTTTGTGTTTTTAGAATGTGTCAGGTCTTTTCACAAACAAAATGAAATAGAGGTGAAGAAGCTAAAAGTAACCACCAGAACAACACCAGACGCGGAATGTATTCGCCAAGTAGTAATTTTTTGTCCAACGCCAACACCAGGCTGAAAAGGAAACCAAATAAAGGAAAAAGCTGACTTTTTGTTTGTTTGTTTTTATTGATGGAAATAAAGAATGTGGGTGTAAAAGTTTGAGTTAACTGAATCATTTTAGATAACAGTGAACTAACACTATTATTGCATAGTGGTGTTATATGGTGATCTCACAGTATGAGCACACAGTGACCACAGTATGAGCACACAGTGACCACAGTATGAGCACACAGTGACCACAGTATTAGCACACAGTGACGACAGTATGAGCACACAGTGACCACAGTATGAGCACACAGTGATCACAGTATGAGCACACAGTGACCACAGTATGAGCACACAGTGACCACAGTATGAGCACACAGTGACCACAGTATGAGCACACAGTGACGACAGTATGAGCACACAGTGACCACAGTATGAGCACACAGTGACCACAGTATGAGCACACAGTGATCACAGTATGAGCACACAGTGACCACAGTATGAGCACACAGTGAGTGTGATGTGACCTCATATTTCCACCACAGTATGAGTGCACTGTGATTGTGCAGTGACCTCATGTTGTGAACAAAGTATGAGCACACAGTGAGAGCTCTGCGTGGTTACACTTTTAGTTCACTGTGACACTCACATTATGACCGCACCATGAGAATATTGTGAGCTCATAGTGACATCATTGTGAGATCAAATTGTTGACTGGGTTGTATTTTATCTATAAACTGTCTCTTGTCCGTCTCTGTCTTTTGTCTTACACTATTTGCATTAGGCTGCACGCATGCACCTTATGTTAATGAGCTTGTATTTATTTATTTATTTATTTATTTATTTATTTATTTATTTATTTATTAGCCCTTGTCCTGTGTTGTCTTCTGTAGCTCTGTGTCTTTATGCACTACCATTTTCCTGCAGGAACGTTATTTAATTTCACTGTGTACTGTTTTAGCCATATTGTAATGTGTCTGTCTGTGTTTTCCCCTTGTTTCTGTCTGCCGTCTCTCCCTGATGTTAATTGTTGACCCCGCCCACCTATCTGTTACCATGGACACTAATTACATTCATTCTCTTCCCCAGGTGTTTTGTCTTAGTCCTTGTCTGTCTCTGTTTTGTGATTGGTTCTCGTTCACCATATATACTCTGTCTGTTCACTTCAATGTTGTTGGTCGTTGTTGGTGTGTGCATGTCCATGTTCCCGTTTCCTGTTTGTTCCGCGTTGCCTGCCTGTTTGTTTGTGTTTTGTTTAGTAAAAACCTCTAAACTGCATTTGGATCCTCACTCGTCTTTGTCTCACCGTGTCACTTCGTGACACATATATGCTCAAAATGACAATTTACTCTACACTGAGAAGTGAATATGTTGATAGACTTTGTGCAAAGTGTTAACATTAAATTGCTTTGATGAAGTAGGAAGTATTTTTAGAATTAGAAATATACAGGAGTTGAGTCGTGATTAATACAGTTAGTGTAACAGCATCACACCAGTCCCCAAGATTATACACCTATATTCTCCAGTGAGAGTAAATTATTATTATTATTAATATTATTATTATTATTATTATTATTATTATTATCAGGTGTCTTTCTCATGAATAATCAGGTTCTACAGCAGATACTGAGACAGATTCCTTGGTGATTTGTGTATGATGTGTATAATCAACAATGTAAAACAGCCGTGTTTACTGATTCAAAAGCTTTTATTAATAATTCAAAGCAGGACATTGCAGCGATCCACACACTTAACACATATTTAGGTGATAATTAAGAAGAAGAGCTGAGTTAAAGTGAGGAGTGTGTGAGCTCACATGTTAATAAGACAAATGAAATGATGAGAGTGGATGATTTGAGCAGTAAAGGCCACATGTAGCACACAGTGAAGCAGTAGAAGGTGAGCTGAGTAAAGTGTGTGTGAGCTCACAGCTCTGAGCACTGCTCTTTGTTCACTATGCTCACCACAGTAGGTTGGTTGTCTTTGGAGGCCTCACAGGTCACCACCTTGTTCCTCCACTGATCAGGGTGGAGGCTCAGCGTGCTGCTCCAGCTGTAGAGGCCGTCCGCGTTCAGAACTGCGGCGCTGCGGCTCTCCCCCGAGCTCCAGCTGCTGCCGTCAACCTTCCAGCTCAACTTCCAGTCCGAGGGGAAGCCCTTGTAGGCCACACACACGAGTGTGACCTTCTCCTGCTGCAGCTCCACACTGGAGGGGGGCAGCACCGTCACACTGGGCTGGGTGTCACCTACACACACACACACACACACACACACACACACACACACACACACACACACACACACACACAGAGGTGAGACAGGAATGGACAGCTGTCAGTCACTCAGGCTTTGTTGCAGCTCACTGTGTGTGTTTCACTTCCCTTTATATCTTACAGAGCAGAACTGAGATCAGTGGAGCATCACAAACGTTTCACATTCAATTCAAATACTTTTACATCTTACAGCTATAATGATTTATATTGTTGTGAAGAGTGAAAATTCATATTTATGATGTAAATTCATAATAAGAAATATAAAATTAATTTTATAGATTATATATTAATATTTTTAAATATGATCATATTTATTATTTAAATAAATTGATTCTAGTCTTCAGGACATCTGTTTATAGAGTCACAGTCTCTGAGATATTAAATGTAGCTAGAATAATTCAGTGAAACTCTGTTACAGTCATTTGCACAAACAATTATATAAATGTTATTTCGGTTAGAACGAGCTATTATCACTAAAGTCAGACACATTTTATGATACTTCTAAAATAAGAGAAAATTGAGAAACAAAATGATTTTATACAAACATCACATTCCCTAAAAGCGAATTTGAAGAAAAAAAATCGCTATAAAATATATATCTTAAACATTTTAACATGAATCTGAACACACTCCATTTCAGTCATTAATCTGAACACACTCCATTTCAGTCATTAATCTGAACACACTCCATTTCAGTCATTAATCTGAACACACTCCATTTCAGTCATTAATCTGAACACACTCCATTTCAGTCATTAATCTGAACACACTCCATTTCAGTCATTAGTAAACAGGTTACTTACGGCCCACAGACAGTTTAGTTCCTCCACCAAAAGTCCACCACAGTGATACATTCCTATGAAGGCGTCGTACAAAAACCTCTGTCACACTACATTGACCAAGTGCACGACACACACACACACACACACACACACACACACACACACACACACACACACACACACACACACACACACAAACACACACATAATGTACTGAAATAATGTACTTATGTTTTTTTTAAGTTTGAATGATTTTTCACTTAAATCAGTAATTCCTGATAGAATAAGATTAACACCTTTATTGACTTTACTAAAAATATTTCACAAAAAATAATCAGAAATGCTGAATATACATTTTGCTTCAATATACTTTATTTTTTGTATATAGTATAATTTATTGATTTACTTGTTAAACACAAAAAGCTGCAATAATAATTACACCCCATACTGTCCAATATTAGTGTATTAATGATGAAATTCACCCACAAATTTCTAGGATATTAAACAAATCTATCAAGTTTAAAATTCTCTCTGATTCACATATTTATGCATTTAAACCTAAAAGTAAAATCCACACAATAACTCTGTAGTAGTGTGAGAATGACAGTAAGATTGGGGGAATGTGGTAAAGGTGTTTCCATACTTAGAGGACACTTTGCATTGGCAGCACATGCTTCAGTGATCTGGGAGTGTTTATAGTGCTGTGACTTTAACACTTCATGACTGAGAGCTGCTGCTACAGCAACTTCACCCACAGCTACCATGACTTTGATCCCCGTCTTCATCTGGACACTGATACTCTGGACTCAAGGTCAGACACTGCTTCATATTTTATCTCTACAATCATCTGTTCATACTAATACACTTATTGTTTCTATTAGAATATTTCAGTTTCATGCTGCGTTATTGTGTATTTTTCAGAATGCAGGGCTCAAGTCACAGTAACTCAGACTCCTGCAGTGAAATCTGTTCTTCCAGGAGAAACAGTCACCATCAACTGTAAAACTAATCCTCAAGTGTATCAAGGCTGGGGTAATCAACCTTTACACTGGTATCAGCAGAAACCTGGAGAAGCCCCTAAACTCCTGATTAAGCTTGCAAATCAGAGACAGTCAGATTTTCCAGCCCGTTTCAGTGGCAGTGGATCTGGATCTGATTTCACTCTGACCATCAGTGGAGTCCAGACTGAAGATGCAGGAGATTACTACTGTCAGAGTTACCACAGTGGTGGTGTGTTCACACAGTGTTATAGAGTCGTACAAAAACCTCCCTCAGTCAGATTGTAGAGAGACTGAACTGCTGCAGCTGGGAGCGACTGCAGGTGCTGAGTTGGAGGATGTGATACGACACAATGACACTCTGTGGAGGAGAAGAACCACATCACACTAACTTAAACACACTGAACACAGTCCATCACATATATTGTAAAATTTATTGTTATATAAATTTATTGTGGTTCAGTGGATAATCTGTAATTTCCTTCAGTCTCTGTCCCTAATCCTGCCCCCAAGAAAGTCTCGGATTCTGATGAACATCCTGTGGACATGATTCTCCATGTCAATATGTTGTTCTCTCGATGGAGAATTCTTTACTTACACCATCTCACCTTCTCTCCTCATATTGCATTAAGACTCTTCTCTTTCTTGGCCTGCAGGTTTTCTATTTCCAAAAAAGACCAACTCCATTCAAACACTAAAATTAGAACTTTATTTCTCTAAATCTCCTCATCTAGTGTTGTTGTACTGCTGTACTAACTAATGCTGACTCATCATGAACACTGATTTAGCTTCATAATATTTTATTAGACCATGAGGATGTGTTTTGTTGGAGATTACAAAGCACTTCTACTTCTGGAAGTCACTCTGGAGAAGGACATCTGCCAAATCCTGTAAATGTAAATATCCCTGTGACAGAGTGTACATTTCTACTTCCTGTGCTGTCCTCTGCTTCAGGTCTCCTTCCAGTCTGCTGCTTTATTGAGTCAGGAGACATGTAGCATGGAGTTGTCTCTCTATTATATCTCTCTATTCATCCTGTTGATGACCCAGTGTTATCTATGATCATTGACTAATGTTCTATCTCTTCCTGACATTTCATCTACATTAGAAGTAGCACATTACACAAACTTCCCCTCCAGTTAAATATTGTTTTTGTCCTTGAATGAATGTTTTATTGCTTTATCCAAAAGTGATGAAAGAAAATCTGTTCTACGATTATTTTCAGTTTTTTACATCAGTTTATTCTTTAATGTATTTTATTGGAATTTGTGAAATGTTTAATTGTTTGATGCAAATTCTGACCAATAAGAGAAATAAGAAGTGAAAGTGGTCCTCCTCACTACATAAAGAGGAAGATTTACTGAGTTACACACACACACACACACACACACACACACACACACACACACACACACACACACACACACACACACACACACACACACACACACATTTGCATGAACAGCTCTGAGGCTCAGAATAGATCACCACTTTCAACAGATGTTCATGGTTCTTCAGCCAAACTCACTCAAGCACAAAACACAGTGCTGAACTCGACCTGCTGTTAAAGGTGCTGTTCCAAATCGCTGACAAAAACACTTCACTCATGAAGAAGGAGACCTGCTTTCTACATAGAAGCTTTATTTCAGCAGAGCTACACACTGACATCACCTTAGACTACTAAGCATGGTTTGAAGCAGGGGTGGGCAAACTTTTTGACTCGCGGGCCACAATGGTTATTAAAATTTGACAGAGGGGCCGGGCCGGAATAGGTGATTGGTGTGTTTGTGTGAACTAATATAAATTAAATGTAAAAACCAATACATGAAAAGATTTAGCTTTTAACAGGCAGCAAAACACAATTTTGCTTAGTTTATTGTAAAAATTGTTTTACAAATTTATTAATTTAATACCGTAGTAATAAACTCCCATTCAGTTTCAGTGGGAAAAGTGTTGTTGGTCTCCTTTTTTTGCAAGTGCGTCAATGTTTGGCATTATATTTGTTGTGGCAATTCTCAAGATAGATCCGAGGTGTTGGTCAGTTAACTTGGATCTGTGACGGGCTTTGTTGATGTTCACACACATAGGTTGAACCAAATTACGTCAGGATCTTCTGTGCCATCCTCCGGAGGTTTGGAAAGAAACGCTTAATGGCCTTTGCTAATTTGAATGGCAGCAAAAAACTTGCTTTAGTACTTGACTCTTGAATCGCGGTTTGTCTGTGAAAAAGGTTTTGCTGAGTCTGTAAATTAGCCGTCAATCTCTGAGCTGTAGCCGCCCGTTCTTGTGGAAAAAATATTTTGTTGTGCACTCTTTATTGAACACTCGGCACTCACTGTCTACTTTTCTTTTCTTCGGTCCCTCATTTTTACTGAACGGCTGAAAGTGCAAAGCGACAAAATGAAGGAGAGAGTAACCGTTAACCGTAATGCATCACACTCAAGGGTCAATGTCTTCGGGGTGTGCCATCTGCTGGGGAAAGATGGGAATTACAGCTTGGTAAAATGATTGTGGTGTCTTTATAATAAAATTTAATTTAATATTATAACGTGGAAGAGTTCGGCGGGCCGGATTAAAAAGCCCAACTGGCCGTATATGGCCCGCGGGCCGTAGTTTGCCCATGTCTGGTTTAAAGTGTACACTTGAATTCTAGTGGACTTCACAGCGGCTCTTTCTGAACGAGGCGACCTGAGTGGTGTCGTGGTGGGAGACGGTACAGCCGAACACCTCGGCCTCTTCCCAGCGTTCTTTACTGAGGGTCAGGGTGCTGCTGCGGCTGTAGATGCCGTCCTTCTGTTCTTCTGTGCTGGTCAGAACCCCCTCGTTCACCACCGCCCCATCCACGGTCCAGCTCGGCAGCGCCCCCTGTGGAGAATAGGCAGAGAGCAGGCAGAGCAGCGAGGCCGATCCATCAGAGAGCTGCAGAGAAGAAGGAAGGAGCAGAGACACGGAGGGCTTCACCACCGGACCAGCTGGAGAACACAAACACACACACACACACACACACACACACTCACACACACACACACACACACACACACACAATTAGATTAATGTGAATGTGAACTCTATCATACTGAACATGGTGATATTTGGTCATTCAGTGTAAAGGTGTAGAGCAGATACAGTAGTTTATCTGCACATCATACAACAGGACACAATTTTGATGAAGTCATCCAACCAAACTGCAGCTGAAAAAATCTCCATCTGATTCCAGAAGTAAAATCCACACAATAACTCTGTAGTAGTGTGAGAATGACAGTAAGATTGGGGGAATGTGGTAAAGGTGTTTCCATACTTAGAGGACACTTTGCATTGGCAGCACATGCTTCAGTGATCTGGGAGTGTTTATAGTGCTGTGACTTTAACACTTCATGACTGAGAGCTGCTGCTACAGCAACTTCACCCACAGCTACCATGACTTTGATCCCCGTCTTCATCTGGACACTGATCCTCTGGACTCAAGGTCAGACACTGCTTCATATTTTATCTCTACAATCATCTGTTCATACTAATACACTTATTGTTTCTATTAGAATATTTCAGTTTCATGCTGCGTTATTGTGTATTTTTCAGAATGCAGAGGTCAAGTCACAGTAACTCAGACTCCTGCAGTGAAATCTGTTCTTCCAGGAGAAACAGTCACCATCAACTGTAGAACCAGTCAGGCAGTGTATTATCACAGCTCATATGGTCACTTCTTACACTGGTATCAGCAGAAACCTGGAGAAGCTCCTAAACTGCTGATTAAGCTCGCAAATCAGAGACAGTCAGGTTTTCCAGCTCGTTTCAGTGGCAGTGGATCTGGATCTGATTTCACTCTGACCATCAGTGGAGTCCAGACTGAAGATGCAGGAGATTACTACTGTCAGAGTTACGACAGTAGTGATGTGTTCACACAGTGTTATAGAGTCGTACAAAAACCTCCCTCAGTCAGATTGTAGAGAGACTGAACTGCTGCAGCTGGGAGCGACTGCAGGTGCTGAGTTGGAGGATGTGATACGACACAATGACACTCTGTGGAGGAGAAGAACCACATCACACTGACTCACAACTCACATTAGAGATCTCTCAATAATCATTAATATATGAATGTTGAATATTTATGATGTTATTGTCCATCAAATACATTCAAAACAGACAGATATACGATTAAACCTGAGAGTCTTTATCAGACTCTTCACAGAATAGTTTTTAATTTTTTATAGTTTTACAACCTGAAACTGAAATGCACAAAATGTACTGGGACTAAATCTCATTTAGCAACACAAAATAACCCATTACAATGAAAAGTGGGGGGTATCTGTATGTAGCACTCTCACCAATAAATGTGGCTCAAATGTGAGAATTAAATCTAGGGAAATCTACAATTCAACAATGACCTGGTGAGAGACACATTTCTAAATTATACTATTCCTATTAATCACAACACCCAGATCTCAGATATTCACTTGATTTTTTGTGTTTACCTTTAAATTGGAAATGACAAACATTCAAAGAAAGAAAAACAACAAATTTACAATGAACCACACAAAATTGTAGTAGATCAAACAAATGCATTTATTTTTCTAAGAACTATTTTGTCTTTGTGTACTTTTTTCTTTTGTTTGATCCTTTAAATGATCAAATAATCAAATTTACGAAATCCCTCACAACAACAGTAGATCTCAATAACTGTAACCCCAAAAGAAATGAAGGAAAAAAAAACAATTGTCACTGTAATCTCAAATTTTACCCAGCTGGGATTTTCAATACACAGATGGCGCGCTAGTTGGAGCTCTTTTTATGCAAGGCCAATGTACTCACGAACAGGGGAAAAATTAAATTCCAATTTCAGAATGACAACCCCCAATCCTCACGTTCAGACGAGATGATAAACAGCATCCGGGACATTTTCCATGACGACGATGAAAGGAACCGCGATGAACTCCTCCCTCCTTGAACTGGTTTGATGCATCCGTGAGATTCAACACAGAACTCCCGATTTTGACTCGTCGAATTAAATTTCTTAAGCACACTAAGCACGCATTTGACAAACTCCACACACCACTGTAGTACCTTGGCACTGAATTATTAAATTAAACACGTATAATCTTCCGGTTTACGAACGAAATATAGCTAGAAACTGTAACAATGAACTGGAAAAACAAACACGGGAATATTCTTCTGGACAATTTGTAGATCTGAATCTAACAAACAAATAAAGGTAACGCTCACAAGATATGTATATGAGATTATCTCATGTGCAGATGCTCGTGCTAGCTTTCTTCCGTAGCTCTGATTCACGAGCTGAAATGCGCGTGGCCTGTTGCAGAGTTTTCTCGAACTCCAAAAGTTACACACAGCAAACTTTCACAGATAAGCTGTTACTCAGAATGTCCGTGAGCCTTGACTAATGTCAGTTTTTTTTGTCGTATCCTTTTTCCTCTAACCCCACCCCTTGAACTTGAGAGGTCAAAATCCACAGCTCTCATAGGACATAAAAAGAAACATTTTCAGAGAACACAATAAAATGCAGTTTTTTTTTCAATATTTTATGTACACATATTTGAAAATTCCTTTAAAAATATGACTAAGAAAAAAAATTAATTAATTAAAATAATAAAACAAATAAAAACATTTGTCAGCGTACGTGTGCATTATGTCAGACCCAAAACACACACACACAAAATAAAACAGTTATAGATTCAGTAATCCAAAGATTTGTTCAGGGTTCTAAATGTAATCAATTATTTATGATTCAAAAACATTTTAACTACATCACCAATCATCAATCAATTTACATCATCAGTCTGAGACACAATGACACTCTGTGGAGGAGAAGAATCACACCACAATAACTCACAACTCACATTAGAGATCTCTCAATAATCATCACACCACACTGAAGACCATCCATTACGTTCACTACTGTAAGATAAATAGTTTTACAGTTTTCAAGATCGTTGTTATTCATCGTAACTCAAACTGTTTGATGGATAATTTTTACATTTGTTTCAGTGTCTATCACTAATCCTACCGTCAGTACAG
The DNA here is from genome assembly GCF_022655615.1 of Tachysurus fulvidraco. Taxonomy (NCBI): domain Eukaryota; kingdom Metazoa; phylum Chordata; class Actinopteri; order Siluriformes; family Bagridae; genus Tachysurus; species Tachysurus fulvidraco. Next base: position 18,527,294 of record NC_062527.1, read on the forward strand.
TCTCTGATTCTGACCCTGTTATTAATCTGGTTTTGTAGATTTCTACAGTCATGGTGTTTACTGTTCCAATTGAAAACATCACACATTTCCACATATAAGGAATCTGATTATCAAACTCATTTCTGTTCTCTCTGACCCCACACACACACTCCATCTAAACTATCCTGCTCACAAAGACTGTTTAACATTCAGTTTTGTTTGTGTGCATTGTTTTGTGAATAAGAAGCTGTGGATAACTGTAAAGGTGCATGCACTGCTGAGGACCATAAACTTTGTTTTTAAAGCAGGTGATAATGTAGCACTAACAGAAAGGGACAAACTGTCCCAGGCCATCAGAGAGGTAAAGTGAGCACTCACACAGAAACTCCAACCTGCTTCAAGTACACACCATCCTCACTGTGACAAAAAATCTTTGGTGTTTTTACTTCAATGATTATCATCCAGTCACACAAACACCCATCTCTACATGAGTCTTTTGATGAGGCATATCAAGACCCTGTGTTCGCCCCCACTGGACCCTCCGCAGTTTGTTTATCAACACAACCACTCCACAGACAACATCATCACCTTGCTCCATCTGGTCCTTAACCTCCTTGTCAAAATGACACATTTGTGCGAATTCTATTCATAGGCATAAGTTTAGCATTAAGTTCTATCATTACTCAACATCTGACTGAAAAGCTGTGCCTGAACAATTTCCTCTGCAGTTGGATTTTAGATTTCCTTATTGGAAGACCTCAGTCAGTCCAAATCAAAAAGCACCATCACTAAACTACACCACAGTGAGCATTGAGACCCCTCAGGGCTGTACACTCAGGTCACATCTGTTCACTCTGCTCACTCATAACTGTGCAGTTATACACAGCTCAAACAACATCATCAAGCTCACCAATGACACGACAGTGCTGGGTCTCATCAGCAAGAACAAACTGTCAGCATACAGAGAAGAGAGAAAACAGCTAATAGCCTCATATAGAGCCATCTGTCTCTGAACATGGGCAAAACAAAAAACGATGATTGTTGACTTCAGGAAAGCAGAGTGGCCATGCTCTGATGAAGATTTACTTGAAGATCCTCCATGAAGATCATCAAGAGCACCAAATTCCTTGATGTTCACTAAACAGAGAATCCCATCAGAGCAGCATTTCTACATTTTACAAATTCTGAGGAAAGCCCATCTCCCACCCCTATCATTATCATGTTTTACTGGCTGACTAATGAGAGTTTACTGAGCAGCTGCATCACTGCATGTTATGTAACGCCTTTAGATTTTATCACTGCATTCAATCTTCTTAGGCAAGTGTCAATGAATTTAGTGCTTAATCTTTATTTTAGAGATATTTTGCTAAACCACAGACTTTCATATGGATCTAGATAAGGACTTTGAGAAATTCCAAATCCCAGATCTTTTTGTAAAGCCATACCCCTGTACAGACTCTAATTCTGACCCTGTTATTAATCTCAGTCTCTGATTTTGTAGATTTCTACAGTCATGGTGTTTACTGTTCTAATTGAAAACATCACAGAATTCAAAATATCAAGTGTCTGATTATCAAACTCATTTCTGTTCTCTCTGACCCCTGAATATTTATTTCATCCAAACATACCGGCTTACAAAGTCTGTATTTTATTACATTTTGTTTGGTTGCACCGTTTCGTGAATGTTTTGGTCTTGCAGAAAAATATCATCTGCCGGAAATCCCACAAAATTTCCCCAACAATCCTACTTTAATGGTCAGGTTTCATGTTGTCCTGATATTTTCTTACTAATAAGTGCTAATTTTCCTATGTACCTATGTGTCTTTATGTAGCACCAGAATCATTGAGGAACACTGTTTCAGCCATATATGCTTGAAATGACAATAAATTACTCTACAATAAGAAGTGGTTATGTTGAGAGATTTTGAGCCACGTGTTATTATGACGTTGATTTCATGAAGTAGAAAGAATGTAGTACTTTATCTTTATTCAAAAGGCTTCAATTAACGGATAGCCACTTAACTACAGATTCTGAAAACATCTGTACAAAATAAAAACATTTACTTGTTACGCGTACGTAACGTCACTTCATGTGAAATGAGTTGCAGATACACTGCCATAGGCATAATATCATTACATTTTATTTAAAATATGGAGCCCTGTGCCAAATAACCAACCTTGTAATTCTAATTTAGATTTTGCTTCTAGTGAAAATGAGAATATCAACATACATTAGCCCGATGTACAGAATGGTTCAGATGTCGATTGTTCAGACTATTGGATTGTTGCGTGAAATAGCAACTTAGCACTTTTAGCCATAAATACTCGAACAGCAAAGGCCCTGTATGCTGAAGGTATCATTGAAAAAAATTTGCCTTCAACCATAACAACCACCACATTGTCCTGATTTGATACTTCAAATAGTAAGTGGTGTTATTTGATAACTACCCGGTGCTATAGGTGTTTTTATGTACAGTATATATACAAAATCGTTGGAAAATTGTTTAATTTTGTAATTTGAGTGATTCTTTAATTTCATAAAAATAAAAAAATAGATTTGCACTGTCCTGGGGTGTTTAAGACTCAAAATAGTAACTGGTAATTATTATTAAGTAGTATTTGGTAAATATAACCCCAGTGCTATAGGCGTTTGTTGAATTGTCAATAACTGAAATTCTGAAATGTTCATTTAATGTATATTAAAAATGATTTCATTTTGTAATCTGAGTGCTTCTTTTAGTTTAGTTCAGCTGTACTGTTTCAGCTATATATGCTCGAAATAACAATACATTACTAGATAGAATATAATACTTTATCTTTATTTAAACGGCTTAATTTAAAGGAAAGTCCCTTAACTATAAATAAGGAGAACATATTTCAACCTACTGGTTTCAGTTCTTTAGGTAACATGTCTGTAGTGACTTTTTTGCATTTATTTCCCATGCTTCAGTGATCTGGGAGTGTTTATAGTGCTGTGACTTTAACACTTCATGACTGAGAGCTGCTGCTACAGCAACTTCACCCACAGCTACCATGACTTTGATCCCCGTCTTCATCTGGACACTGATCCTCTGGACTCAAGGTCAGACACTGCTTCATATTTTATCTCTACAATCATCTGTTCATACTAATACACTTATTGTGTCTATTAGAATATTTCAGTTTCATGCTGCGTTATTGTGTATTTTTCAGAATGCAGAGGTCAAGTCACAGTAACTCAGACTCCTGCAGTGAAATCTGTTCTTCCAGGAGAAACAGTCACCATCAACTGTAGAACCAGTCCAGCAGTTTATCATCACAGCTCAAATGGTGACCTCTTACACTGGTATCAGCAGAAACCTGGAGAAGCTCCTAAACTCCTGATTAAATATGTAAATAAGCTACAGTCAGATTTTCCAGCTCGTTTCAGTGGCAGTGGATCTGGATCTGATTTCACTCTGACCATCAGTGGAGTCCTGACTGAAGATGCAGGAGATTACTACTGTCAGAGTTACCATTACATCAGTAGCACCAACCTGTTCACACAGTGTTATAGAGTCGTACAAAAACCTCCCTCAGTCAGATTGTAGAGAGACTGAACTGCTGCAGCTGGGAGCGACTGCAGGTGCTGAGTTGGAGGATGTGATACGACACAATGACACTCTGTGGAGGAGAAGAACCACATCACACTGACTCACAACTCATATTAGAGATCTTTCAATAAATTTCACACCACAGTGAACACAGTCCATCACATCTATTCTAACATTTGTAGTTATATAAATTTATTGTGGTCCAACTCAATATCTTCAGTGGATAATCTGTAATTTCCTTCAGTCTCTGTCCCTAATCCTGCCCCCAAGAAAGTCTCTGATTCTGATGAACATCCTGTGGAGATGATTCTCCATGTCAATATGTTCTGCTCTCTATGGAGAATTCTTGACTTACACCATCCCACCTCACTATCTCCTAATATTGCATTAAGACTCTTTTCTTTCCTGGCCCATGTGTGGAGGATTTAACTTTCTCTCTCTGATTGAAAACCTGAGTCACTGTCTATCTTAAAAAAAAACCCCAACTCCATTCAAACACCAAACACTAAAATGAGAACTTTATTTCTCTAAATCTCCTCATCTAGTGTTGTTGTACTGCTGTACTAACTAATGCTAATTCATCATGCACAAATCCTGTAAATGTAAACATCCCTGTGACAGAGAGTACATTTCTACTTCCAGTGCTGTCTTCTGCTTCAGGTCTCCTTCCAGTCTGCTGCTTTATTGAATCAGGAGACATGTAGCATGGAGTTGTCACTCTATTATATCACTCTACTTCCTGCTTCGCTACTGTTCGGACACTTTTACTTGCGCTCTTTGCTTTGCGCTTTTGCTTTTTCACTTTTATCTTTTGATTTAACTAACAACAGTTCAACACAGTGCTCTAACTAAAGAATTGGGCACTCACACAAAAACTACAAATTCCTGGATCTATATTGACATTTGGAATATTCAACTTGGGGAATTTGTCATAGCGGTCTACCAGTCTGCTATTGCTGGCAGTTTACAATCCTAAATCAGGACAACACAGCTGCCCACACTCAAACAAAAGAGAAAATGCCTTCTTTTGGATCTCAATCCACCTGCTGCTCAATCTGCCACAGACTTCTACAAAAGATTGCAGTTCTCGAAACAAAGTTACTTGTGGTGCTGCCGACCCTGCCAGAACATAATGCAGAGCTTCATCGTGGTCCCTCTCAACATAAAGCTGGTGAGTCCTGTGAACCTAATGCTTCTAAACAGGTCATAGTGAGCTCAGAGAAACTTAAAGTAATTAAGGACATTAAACCGATGGCATAAACAGGGTGCGAGACCCAAAGGTGCTGCATTAGCATCATCTACCCCAGATATGGGTCCAACTCGAGTAGCTAATATTGGTATTCCACCACCCCTTGTGTGGCATGAAAATGGATTTGAAGCACTAGTGAGTTTGGGCAAAGAATCCCCAAATGTAAATGCACACAGATCACATCAGCCAGTAGCTAACAGAGCTAACAAACTCTCAATATCATACAGACAGCGGCTCTCCACTCAGACAGCAGCCGAGCCAAGCACGCTGATAGTGGATGACTCTATTATCAGAAACATTGGAAGCAAGGCTAACCGTACATACCGTTTTCCTCGGGCAACGGTTTCTGATGTTAACAAGGAACTTTGGAACATTCTGATGAAACATAAGTTTCTCAGTTGGATTGTCATACATGTGGGAAAGAATGATATTTTCTTGAAGAGGGATTTCAATGAACTTTTTGAAACACTTGCAAGACTGAAAGTTCAATCATTCATCAGTGGACCTCTCCCAGCCAGAGGAACAAATATGTTTTCTCGGCTACTAAGTTTAAATTCATGACTGCAAAAAACCTGCACCATGAGAGGACTGAATTACATTGACAATTTTAATATCTTCTGGAGTCAAAGGCAACTTTCTAACAGAGATGGTATCCACCCAAACAAACTAGGTGCTAGGTTGCTTAAAGACAATATCTTTTTCTTCCTTCATTGTTCATCAGCTGAGTGTGCCAGTCCACTCCTGAATGGCCTACATGACCACAGGATTTCACACCAACACCTGGATGGACATTCAGTTGACAAGGATAAAACTCCGCAGCCACAACAACTACTGTTCACAGAAACAGCTCAGGCTGAGCCCTGCCCACAGATCTCACTATAGCCTGATGGTGAATCAACACCCAAGGACGTTTCTGTGGATAACAACCAGGAAAAACAAGATAGCACTCCCGAACATCCAGGAACACCAGAATCACAGCTGATGTTGTCACACTCTCTCTCCTTCTCTCCAACATCACCACTTCTGTGCTTTTCAGAGAAAATGGAGAAACTGGTATCTGCTGGAACTAAGCTTTCCCACTCTATTGCTGCGAGTCCCCAAATACCAACCAAGAAACGGCGGGCTCCACAACCACCAAAGCCTCCGGGCACAGCCTGCCCTCCCCCTCCATCTGAGAGGGTACTCCGACCTCTGCTTCAACGTCAGGGATCACACCAGCCCTCATCTGCAAACAGCACTGGTAACTGATATGTGTTGGGTCCCCGCTATGACAGCAGTAACAATCAGAAATGTTTTCAGAACAAGCGGGAGCCCAATGTCCATTTAGCTTTCCCTATATCTGTCCTGATATGTGACAGAAAGACGAAGGCCCTCTCCAGCGGCACAACAACTCTATCTAATCCACTGCCTCTTAGACGTCATTCTGAGATGGATACAGGGCCAAAACCAGTTACTGTTAAATTAGCACTTCTGAACATCCGTTCATTAAAGAACAAATCATTTTTACTTAGTGATCTTATCACCACTAACAACCTGGACTTCATGTTTCTACATGAAACCTGGTTAGAAGACAGCTGCAGCGCTACAGTCCTCAATGAATTTTCAATCTGGTTTCCGCCAGCATCACAGCACAGAGACAGTGCTCATAAAGATAATAAATGATATTCGCTTAAACTCTGATTCAGGTAAAATATCAGTGCTGGTGCTACTAGATCTTAGTGCTGCCTTTGACACGGTAGATCACACCATACTCTTACATAGACTGGAAAACTGGGTAGGGCTTTCTGGGATGGTCCTCAAATGGTTTAAGTCATACGTAAAAAGGAGAGGTTACTATGTAAACATAGGTATCCATAAATCTAAGTGCACATCCATGACATGTGGAGTCCCACAGGGCTCAATTCTTGCACCGCTTCTCTTTAATTTGTATATACTCCCAATTGGTCATATAATGAAAAAGAACCAAATTGCTTACCACAGCTATGCAGATGACACCCAGATATACTTAGCCCTGTCCCCTAATGACTACAGCCCCATTGACTCTCTATGTAAGTGCATTGATGAAATTAACAGTTGGATGCGTCAAAACTTCCTCCAGTTAAACAAAGACAAAACCGAAGTCATTGTATTCTGGAGTAAAGATGAAACTCTCCAGGTTAACACACACCTTGACTCTAGGGGTCTAAAGACACAAAATAAAGTCAGAAATCTTGGTGTAATTTTAGAGTCTGACCTTAATTTCAGTAGTCATGTGAAAGTGATAAGCAAATCAGCTTACTACCATCTCAGAAATATAGCCAGAATTAGATGTTTTGTCTCAAGACAGGACTTAGAGAAACTGTTCATGCTTTCATCACGAGCAGGGTAGATTATTGCAATGGACTCCTTACTGGGATCCCAAAAAGACCATTAGACAGCTGCAGCTCATACAGAACGCTGCTGCCAGAATTCTGACCAGAACCAAAAAATCTGAGCACATCACTCCAGTCCTCAGGTCCTTACACTGGTTTCCAGTTACATTTAGAATATATTTTAAAGTATTGTTACTGGTTTATAAATCACTTCATGGCTTAGGACCAAAATACATTACAGATGTGCTAATTGAATATAAACCAAGCAGACTACTCAGATCATTAGGATCAGGTCAGTTAGAGATACCAAGGGTTCACTCAAAACAAGGTGCGTCAGCATTTAGTTATTACGCCACCTATAGCTGGAATCAGCTTCCAGAAGAGATCAGATGTGCTTCAACAGTAGACACTTTTAAATCAAGATTAAAAACACATCTGTTTAACTCTGCATTTACTGAATGAGCGCTGTGCTGCTTCACACTGACTGCACTTTTTATCCAAATCACTTTTACTCCTGTTTTATTCTTTTTAACATATTTTAAACTGTTTTTATTAAAATCACTTTTATATTCTTAAATTGTTATTTGTTTTTGTTATGATTTTATCGTTTGTTTCTTATTTTTCATATATTATTTTTCTCTTTTATAAACTGTTTTCTAATTTCTATGTAAAGCACTTTGAATGACCTCTGTGTATGAAATGTGCTATACAAATAAACTTGCCTTGCCTTGCCTAGCCTAATGCTTCTTCTCTTAAAAGGAAGCATAATTGGTCAAAATTGGTGTCTGACTGGTCACCCTGCCTTGTAGCTCAGAAATAAGAAGAATTCAGAAAATTGATATCACATTTATGGCACAAACAGAATTTATTGCAGTTATTTTAATGTTGTTGCAGGCCTATGGGTTGATATTAAACCTGATTGATATTGTTCTAAAACGAGGTCATGTAGCTGTTTTTATAAACTTTGGTTATAGAAATTTAATAGTAACAGCAATACATTATTTGGCTTTAATCAACATACATGGCAGGTGTATAGTAACTAGCACTTTGTATGAGCTTGAATGTGACTGGTTGATTCTGAAAGCTTCTAAAGTTTGTGCAAACATAAGCAAACTGGGAATTTGACATTTTTGTTTATCTTTTTTCCCCTTAAAAATTTCTGGTTGTTTATCAATTAATTTATAAAATATTGCAGTTTCACAATAAAGGTGAAAAAGGTTCTGACATAGTTTCTGATTATGTCATAATCAGATACATATTTGCAGCGACTGACAGATGAGTTTGCATAATTAGAGGACACTTTGCATTGGCAGCACATGCTTCAGTGATCTGGGAGTGTTTATAGTGCTGTGACTTTAACACTTCATGACTGAGAGCTGCTGCTACAGCAACTTCACCCACAGCTACCATGACTTTGATCCCCGTCTTCATCTGGACACTGATCCTCTGGACTCAAGGTCAGACACTGCTTCATATTTTATCTCTACAATCATCTGTTCATACTAATACACTTATTGTTTCTATTAGAATATTTCAGTTTCATGCTGCGTTATTGTGTATTTTTCAGAATGCAGAGGTCAAGCCACAGTAACTCAGACTCCTGCAGTGAAATCTGTTCTTCCAGGAGAAACAGTCACCATCAACTGTAAAACTAATCCGCAAGTGTATCAAGACTGGGGTTATCAACCTTTAGCTTGGTATCAGCAGAAACCCGGAGAAGCCCCTAAACTATTGATCATAAAAGCAAACGAGCTACACTCAGGTTTTCCAGCTCGTTTCAGTGGCAGTGGATCTGGATCTGATTTCACTCTGACCATCAGTGGAGTCCAGACTGAAGATGCAGGAGATTACTACTGTCAGAGTTGGCACAGCATCACTGGCTACTGGTTCACACAGTGTTATAGAGTCGTACAAAAACCTCCCTCAGTCAGATTGTAGAGAGACTGAACTGCTGCAGCTGGGAGCGACTGCAGGTGCTGAGTTGGAGGATGTGATACGACACAATGACACTCTGTGGAGGAGAAGAACCACATCACACTAACTCAAGATCACTGAATAATTATGACTATATGACTGTTGAGTTTTTATCATGTAATATTTCCATGAAATACATTCAAAACTGACAGATTTAGGTTTAGACCTAAAGATCTTTATCTTCCAACTTAAATAACCAAATATGATTACTGCCCTTGAAGTATATACAATACCAATGATATAAGTGCTCACGTATTTACATTCCTCCTCCACTTTCGGCTTTTCCTGCTAGGTGTAGCCACAGCAAATCATCTGTTACACTTATCTCAATCCTTGGTAACACATGAATTATCTTCATTTACATTTATGGCATTTAGCAGACACCCTTATCCAGAGTGACTTACAACTGAGCAACTGAAGGTTAAGGGCCTTGCTAAAAGGCCCAGCAGTGGCAGCTTGGTGGATCTGGGGTTCGAACCCATGACCTTCCAATCAGTAGCCCAACACCACTGAGCTACCACATCCCTACCTTCATGTGCTCTTTCAACATATCCATATATCTCCTCTTTGGCTTTCCACTTGACCTCTTACCTAGCAGCTTAATCTCCAACATCCTTCTACCAATATAACCATCTCCATCTTCTGTACATGTCCAAACCATCTCAATCTAGCCTCTCTGACCTTGTCCCCAATACAGCCAACTTGAGCTGTGTCACTTATGTGCTCGTCCCTAATCCTGTCCATCCTCGTCACTGCTAAACAGAACCTCAACATCCTCATCTCTGCTACCTCCATCTCTGCCTCATGTCTTTTCCTCACTGCTACAGTCTCTAACCCATATAGCAGAGCTAGTCTCACTACAGTCTTGTACACCTTTCCTTTGATTCTTGCTGACAATCTTCTGTCACACAAACACTCCTGACACTTTTCTCCACACACTCCAACCCACTGCACTCAACTCTTCACCTCTTTTCCAAACTCCCTGCCACACCGGACATTTGACCCTAAATACTTAAACTCCTGCACCTTCTTGACCTCAGAGCCCTGTATCCTCACTTTTCTTTTTCCCTCCCTCTCGTTCTGTCTTACTATGACTGACTTTAATTCCTCTTCTTTACAAAGCAGACCTTCACATTTCCAGGTGTTCTCCCACCTGCTCCATACTCTCACTACAGATAACAATGTCATTCACAAACATCACTGTCCATAACGATTCCTGTCTGACTTCATCTGTCAAACTGTCAATCAACATAACAAACAAGAAGACACCTCCACACCTCCACAGGTATGTCATCTGGACCAACAGCCTTTCTATTCTTGATTTGACTCAGAGGCTTCCTCATCTCGTTTTCCTTCTGACTCTCCCTCTCATTTTCCTCATTCATCGGCTCCTCAAAATACTCCTTTCATCCTCTCTGCACACACTACTCTCTTGTTAGTACCTTTCCATTTCTATATTTTATGAACCTTATTTATTGCACATCCTTCCCATCTCTATCTCTCTGTCTCACTAATCTGTCCTTCTCATCTTCCCTTGTGTCTAACCTGGCATACAACTCAACATACTGTATGCTTTCTGTTTTGTCTTTGCCATGTCTCTTCAATCCGCCCTGCGATTCCTTGTAATCCTATTTTCTTTCTTTTCTACGTACCAAAGCTTTTTATCCGGTCTCATCCTCTGAATCCTGTCCTGTATGTCCTCGTTCCACCACGTTTCTTTATCTTCTTTTATCCTTGATTTTTGGTGAACAGACTCCTCTATGTAGAGACTCATTTGTACCAGATTTGTTTCAGTATTTAAGAATGGATTTTACTTTGTGGTAGGTTATAAATCTGGGATATGTATTTATTAAACCACACAGACATTGATAATTTTCCTGTGAGACCAAGAAGATCTGTAATTGCAATTAAGTGCTATTTTGTTTAGAATCATGACATTTTAAGTCAAGTCAAGTTAGTATTATAGCAGCAGTTACATGAGATATTGTAAAGTATTGTGCAAAGCAGCAATCGACTGAAATGTGAAAGACAGCATGTGCAAAGAGCACAAACTGTGTGCAAAACAGCATGTTAACAGTTTGATATGATGGTGCTGTAGACATGGATGTAAATTGGATATTTGGTGTGTGTCATTGCAGTCCATTCAGTTAATTGTGTGTGTGTGTGTGTGTGTGTGTGTGTGTGTGTGTGTGTGTGTGTGTGTGTGTGTGTGTGTGTGTGTGTGTGTGTATTGTGCTCAGTAAAGTTCAGTTCAGTTATTGAGGCGTCTGATGGCTTGTGGAAAGAAACTGTTACACAGTCTGGTCGTGAGGGCCGAATGCTACAGTACCTTTTTCCAGATGGCAGGAGGGTGAAGAGTGTGTGTGAGGGGTGTGTGTTGTCATCCACAATGCTGCTGGTCTTGCGGATGCAGCGTGTTGTGTAAATGTCCATGATAGAGGGAAGAGAGACTCCAATGATATTCTCAGCTGCCCTCACTATATGCTGCAGTTATTTGCGATCCGAGATGGTGCAGTTCCCAAACCAGACAGTGATGCAGCTGCTCAGGATGCTCTCAATGGTCTCTCTGTAGAACGCAGTCAGGATGGGGGAGGGAGATGGGCTTTTCTCAGACTTTGTAAGAAGTAGAGATGCTGCTAGGCTTTCTTGCTGATAGAGCTGGTGTTAAGTGACCAGGTGAAGTTCTGCGCTAGATGAACACCAAAAAAAGGGGTGCTCTTGATGATCTCTACATGTGATCTCTAGATCTGATTACAATAAAGAACTAGGCTGTAACACTACAACATAGAAACAATCTACATATAATTGTATACATTAGGTCCATTTCTTGCCCTCTGATGGGTTGGCACTCCGTCCAGGGTGTATCCTGCCTTGATGCCCGATGACGCCTGAGATAGGCACAGGCTCCCCGTGACCCGAGAAGTTCGGATAAGCGGTAGAAAATGAATGAATGAATGAATGCCCATTTCTGTATATGTGGTTTAATGCTTCTTCTCTTAAAAGGAAGCATAATTGGTCAAAATTGGTGTCTGACTGGTCACCCTGCCTTGTAGCTCAGAGATATGAAGAATTCATAAAATTAATGTCACATTTACGGCACAAAGAGAATTTATTGCAGTTATATTAATGTTGTTGCAGACCACTTGGTTGATATTAATCCTGATTGATATTTTTCAACAACGATATCATGTTTCTGTTTTTATAAATTTGGTTATAGAAAATCAATAGTAACAGCAATACATTATTTGGCTTTAATCAATTTACATGGCAGGTGTATAGTAAATAGCACTTTGCATGTGTCACGGTCAGGCAAAGACGAGTGAGGATCCAATTGCAGTAAATGCTTTTAATCAACAAATACGACACAGGAACACAGACAGGTAGACAGGACAAGGCAAAACACCGGGCTGATACTGAACAGAAAAACATACATACACATATAACGACTCGCGACAGGGAAGTGAACAAACAGTGTGTGTATATATATATATATATATATATATATATATATATATATATATATATATATATATATATATATATATATATGACATGAACCAATCACCAAGCAGAGACAATGAGAGACAGAGAAGACACACCTGAGGGAAAGATTGAGTATAATTAGTGTCAGTGGTAACAAACAAATGAGCGGGCAAAACAATTAACAGCAGGGCAAGACAGCAGACAGAAACAGGGCAAACACAGACAGGCTCATTACAGTATGAGCTTGAATGTGACTGGTTGATTCGGAAAGCTTCTGAAGTTTGTGCAAACATAAGCAAACTGGGTATTTGACATTTTTGTTTATCCCCTTAAAGATTTCTGGTTGTTTATAAATTAGTTTATAAGATATTGCAGTTTCACAATAAAGGTGAAAAAGGTTCTGACAGTTTCACATGTAAAGTCTATAGATATATTCTGTCATAATCAGATACATATTTGCACCAACTGACAGATGTGTTTGCATAATTAGAGGACACTTTGCATTGGCAGCACATGCTTCAGTGATCTGGGAGTGTTTATAGTGCTGTGACTTTAACACTTCATGACTGAGAGCTGCTGCTACAGCAACTTCACCCACAGCTACCATGACTTTGATCCCCGTCTTCATCTGGACACTGATCCTCTGGACTCAAGGTCAGACACTGCTTCATATTTTATCTCTACAATCATCTGTTCATACTAATACACTTATTGTTTCTATTAGAATATTTCAGTTTCATGCTGCGTTATTGTGTATTTTTCAGAATGCAGAGGTCAAGCCACAGTAACTCAGACTCCTGCAGTGAAATCTGTTCTTCCAGGAGAAACAGTCACCATCAACTGTAAAACCAGTCCAGCAGTGTATTATCACGGCTCAAATGGTCACTACTTACACTGGTGTCAGCAGAAACCTGGAGAAGCTCCTAAACTCCTGATTAAATATGTAAATAAGCTACAGTCAGGTTTTCCAGCTCGTTTCAGTGGCAGTGGATCTGGATCTGATTTCACTCTGACCATCAGTGGAGTCCAGACTGAAGATGCAGGAGATTACTACTGTCAGTGTTTACATTACATCAGTAGCACCTATCTGTTCACACAGTGTTATAGAGTCGTACAAAAACCTCCCTCAGTCAGATTGTAGAGAGTCTGAACTGCTGCAGCTGGGAGCGACTGCAGGTGCTGAGTTGGAGGATGTGATACGACACAATGACACTCTGTGGAGGAGAAGAACCACATCACACTAACTCAAAACTCACATTAGAGATCACTTAATAATGATAAAAATTGTGTATGAATGCTGAGTATTTATTATATTATATCAATTTAATTTAAAACAGACAGATTAATAATTAGACCTGAAGGTCTTTATCAGTCTTTTCACACAATAGATTTTTTTTTTTTTTTTTGTGAAAAAACTCTTGATTTCAGGTCTGATATATCTGTCTTAGACAAAACCGGACCAAATGAAACCAAGATCAATCAGATCAAAACCTTTTCCATCTTTATTGTGACATTTCAATAAATGAAAGTGAAAAGCAGTAAGAATAATATTAGAGAAAATAAAATCAGTTGGTCATGAGTGTGCACATCTTTAACCTAACACATAGTTGTAACGCCTTTAGATTTTATCACTGCATTCAATCTTCTTAGGCAAGTGTCAATGAATTTAGTGCTTAATCTTTATTTTAGAGATATTTTGCTAAACCACAGACTTTCATATGGATCTAGATAAGGACTTTGAGACATTCCAAATCCCAGATCTCTTTGTAAAGCCATACCCCAGTACAGACTCTAATTCTGACCCTGTTATTAATCTCACTCTCTGATTTTGTAGATTTCTACAGTCATGGTGTTTACTGTTCTAATTGAAAACATCACAGAATTCAAAATATCAAGTGTCTGATTATCAAACTCATTTCTGTTCTCTCTGACCCCTGAATATTTATTTCATCAAAACAAACCGGCTTACAAAGTCTGTTTTTTATTACATTTTGTTTGGTTGCACCGTTTCGTGAATGTTTTGGTCTTGTAGAAACATATCATCTGCCGGAAATCCCACAAAATTTCCCCAACAATCCTACTTTAATGGTCAGGTTTCATGTTGTCCTGATATTTTCTTACTAATAAGTGCTAATTTGTACTGATGTTTCTACACACTGACTCACTGTGTTGTTTGATGTTAACTCCAAAGTTCAGAAAACATGAAAGATAAAACTTATTCTGTTCATGAGCTATGGTCAGGGTTAGGGCATCAATGACCAGCTACATTACCAAGTGCTCTGATGATGTGACTGTCTCTAAGACCATCACCATATGCTTACAATCAGAAGCTGTGGATGACTCTTGTGGATGACTGTGCATACACTGCTGAGGACCATAAACCTCACCATCCTCCCTGTGCTGAAGAAATCTTTGGTGTCATTACTTCGATGATTATCATCCCGCCAAACAAACACCCATCTCTACTTGAGTCTGTTCATGAGGCATTTAAAGACCCTGAGACCACCCTCACTGGATCTATGCAGTTTGTGTATCATCCCAACCACTCCACAGACAGCATCATCACCTCCTCCATCTAGTTTTTAACCACCTGACCAAAGGACACATTTGTCTGAATGCTGTTTATAGGCATAAGTTCAGAATTCAGTTCAATCCTTACTCAGCACCTGACTGAAAAGCTGTGCCTGCTGGGCGTGAACACCTTCCTCTGCAGTTGAAGCCTTGATATTCTGATTGAAAGTCCTCAGTCAATCCGGATCAAAAAGCAACATCACCAAACTACACCACTATAAGCATTGAGGCCCCTCAGGGCTGTACACTCAGTCAACATCTGTTCACTCTGCTTACTCATAATTGTGCAGTAACGCACAGCTCAAACAACATCATCTAGCTTACCAGTGACACGATCACGACACGATCATCAGCAAGAACAAACTGTCAGCATACAGAGAGGAGATAAAAACAGAGAAACACCTTTTGCAGAGACAACAATCTGTCTCTTAATGTGAACAAAATGAAAAAGATGATTGTTGCCTTTAGGAGAGCCCTGAAAGACCATTTTATGGGAAACATTAACAGATCCTAGATGAAGATCATCAAGAACACCAAATTCTTGGTTTTCTCAGCACAACAGTTTCCACATCAAAACATATTGCAATTTAAAAACAATTAAATAATGATAATTAATTAATCCATTATCCCACTGCTTCCTATCCTTGTCCTGGATTGTCCACTGTGCTGCACATTTTAGTGTTTTCCCTTCAGTAGCTTTCAGTTTTCCTATGTACCTATGTGTCTTTGTGTAGCACCAGAATCATTGAGGAACACTGTTTCAGCCATATATGCTTGAAATGACAATAAATTACTCTACAATAAGAAGTGGTTATGTTGAGAGATTTTGAGCCACGTGTTATTATGACGTCGATTTCATGAAGTAGAAAGAATGTAGTACTTTATCTTTATTCAAAAGGCTTCAATTAAAGGATAGCTACTTAACTACAGATTCTGAAAACATCTGTACAAAATAAAAACATTTACTTGTTACGCGTACGTAACGTCACTTCATGTGAAATGAGTTGCAGCTACACTGCCATAGGCATAATATCATTACATTTTATTTAAAATATGGAGCCCTGTGCCAAATAACCAACCTTGTAATTCTAATTTAGATTTTGCTTCTAGTGAAAATGAGAACATAAACATACATCAGCCCGATGTACAGAATGGTTCAGATGTTGATTGTTCAGACTATTGGATTGTTGCATGAAACAGCAACTTAGCACTTTTAGCCATAAATACTCGAACAGCAAAGGCCCTGAATGCTGAGGGCATCACTGAAAAAAATTTGCCTGCAACCATAAGAACCACCACATTGTCCTGATTTGATACTTCAAATAGTAAGTGGTGTTATTTGATAACTACCCGGTGCTATAGGTGTTTTTATGTACAGTATATATGCAAAATCGTTGAAAGATTGTTTAATTTTGTAAATTGAGTGCTTCTTTAATTTCATAAAAAATAAAAAATAAAAAAAAAATAGATTTGCACTGTCCTGGGGGTTTAAGACTCAAAATAGTAACTGGTAATTATTATAAAGTAGTATTTGGTAAATATAACCCCAGTGCTATAGGTGTTTGTTGAATTATCATTAACTGAAATTCTGAAGTGTTCATTTAATGTATATTAAAAATTATTTCATTTTGTAATCTGAGTGCTTCTTTTAGTTTAGTTCAGCTGTACTGTTTCAGCTATATATGCTCGAAATAACAATAAATTACTCTACAAGTAGAAGTGGATATGTTGACAGACTTTGTTCAAAGCGTTAATGTGAAGCTTCTTTTATGAAGTAGACAGAATATAATACTTTACCTTTAAATGGCTTAATTTAAAGGAAAGTCCCTTAACTATAAATTCAGAGAACATATTTCAACCTACTGGTTTCAGTTCTTCAGGTAAAATGTCTGTAGTGACTTTTTTGCATTTATTTCCCATGCTTCAGTGCTCTGGGAGTGTTTATAGTGCTGTGACTTTAACACTTCATGACTGAGAGCTGCTGCTACAGCAACTTCACCCACAGCTACCATGACTTTGGTCCCCGTCTTCATCTGGACACTGATCCTCTGGACTCAAGGTCAGACACTGCTTCATATTTTATCTCTACAATCATCTGTTCATACTAATACACTTATTGTTTCTATTAGAATATTTCAGTTTCATGCTGCGTTATTGTGTATTTTTCAGAATGCAGAGGTCAAGTCACAGTAACTCAGACTCCTGCAGTGAAATCTGTTCTTCCAGGAGAAACAGTCACCATCAACTGTAAAACCAGTCAGGCAGTGTATAGTGGAAACCGTTTACACTGGTATCAGCAGAAACCTGGAGAATCTCCTAAACTCCTGATTAAATATGTAAATCAGAGACAGTCAGGTTTTCCAGCTCGTTTCAGTGGCAGTGGATCTGGATCTGATTTCACTCTGACCATCAGTGGAGTCCAGACTGAAGATGCAGGAGATTACTACTGTCAGAGTGCCCACTGTCCTAGTAGCTGCGTGTTCACACAGTGTTATAGAGTCGTACAAAAACCTCCCTCAGTCAGATTGTAGAGAGACTGAACTGCTGCAGCTGGGAGCGACTGCAGGTGCTGAGTTGGAGGATGTGATACGACACAATGACACTCTGTGGAGGAGAAGAACATCACACTAACTCACAACTCACATTAGAGATCTCTCAATAATTTTCCCACCACAGTGAACACAGTCCATCAAATCTATTCTAACATTTGTAGTTATATAAATTTATTGTGGTCCAACTCAATATCTTCAGTGGATAATTTGTAATTTCCTTCAGTCTCTGTCACTAATCCTGCCCCCTAGAAAGTCTCTGATTCTGATGAACATCCTGTGGAGATGATTCTCCTTGTCAATATGTTCTGCTCTCTATGGAGAATTCTTGAGTTACACCATCTCACCTCACCATCTCCTAATATTGCATTAAGTCTCTTCTCTTTCCTGGCCCCTGTGTGGAGGATTTAACTTTCTCTCTCTGACTGAAAACCTGAGTCACTGTCTATCTTCAAAAACCCCCAACTCCATTCAAACACCAAACACTAAAATGAGAACTTTATTTCTCTAAATGTCCTCATCTAGTGTTGTTGTACTGCTGTACTAACTAATGCTAATTCATCATGAACACTGATTTAGCTTCATAATATTTTATTAGACCATGAGGATGTGTTTTGTTGGAGATTACAAAGCACTTCTACTTCAGGAAGTCACTCTGGAGAAGGACATCTGCCAAATCCTGTAAATGTAAACATCCCTGTGACAGAGAGTACATTTCTACTTCCAGTGCTGTCTTCTGCTTCAGGTCTCCTTCCAGTCTGCTGCTTTATTGAATCAGGAGACATGTAGCATGCAGTTGTCACTCTATTATATCACTCTACTTCCTGCTTCACTACTGTTCGGACACTTTTACTTGCGCTCTTTGCTTTGCGCTTTTGCTTTTTCACTTTTATCTTTTGATTTAACTACCAGCAGTTCAACACAGTGCTCTAACTAAAGAATTGGGCACTCACACAAAAACTACAAATTCCTGGAACTATATTGACATTTGGAATATTCAACTTGGGGAATTTGTCATAGCGGTCTACCAGTCTGCTATTGCCGTCAGTTTACAATCCTAAATCAGGACAACACAGCTGCCCACACTCAAACAAAAGAGAAAATGCCTTCTTTTGGATCTCAATCCACCTGCTGCTCAAACTGCCACAGACTTCTACAAAAGATTGCAGTTCTCGAAACAAAGTTACTTGTGGTGCTGCCGACCCTGCCAGAACATACAGCAGAGCTTCATCGTGGTCCCTCTCAACATAAAGCTGGTGAGTCCTGTGAACCTAATGCTTCTAAACAGGTCATAGTGAGCTCAGAGAAACTTAAAGTAATTGAGGACATAAACCGATGGCATAAACAGGGTGCGAGACCCAAAGGTGCTGCATTAGCATCATCTACCCCAGATATGGGTCCAACTCGAGTAGCTAATATTGGTATTCCACCACCCCTTGTGTGGCATGAAAATAGATTTGAAGCACTAGTGAGTTTGGGCAAAGAATTCCCATATGTAAATGCACACAGATCACATCAGCCAGTAGCTAACAGAGCTAACAAACTCTCAATATCATACAGACAGCGGCTCTCAACTCAGACAGCAGCCGAGCCAAGCACGCTGATAGTGGGTGACTCTATTATCAGAAACATTGGAAGCAAGGCTAACCGTACATACCGTTTTCCTCGGGCAACGGTTTCTGATGTTAACAAGGAACTTTGGAACATTCTGATGAAACATAAGTTTCTCAGTCGGATTGTCACATGTGGGAAAGAATGATATTTGGAAAGAGCAGTCTGAGCTCCTCAAGAGGGATTTCAATGAACTTTTTGAAACACTTGCAAGACTGAAAGTTCAATCATTCATCAGTGGACCTCTCCCAGCCAGAGGAACAAATATGTTTTCTCGGCTACTAAGTTTAAATTCATGGCTGCAAAAAACCTGCACTATGAGAGGACTGAATTACATTGACAATTTTAATATCTTCTGGAGTCAAAGGCAACTTTTTAACAGAGATGGTATCCACCCAAACAAACTAGGTGCTAGGTTGCTTAAAGACAATATCGTTTTCTTCCTTCATCGTTCATCAGCTGAGTGTGCCAGTCCACTCCTGAATGGCCTACATGACCACAGGATTTCACACCAACACCTGGATGGACATTCAGTTGACAAGGATAAAACTCCGCAGCCACAACAACTACTGTTCACAGAAACAGCTCAGGCTGAGCCCTGCCCACAGATCTCACTATAGCCTGATGGTGAATCAACACACAAGGACGTTTCTGTGGATAACAACCAAGAAAAACAAGATAGCACTCCCGAACGTCCAGGAACACCAGAATCACAGCTGATGTTGTCACACTCTCTCTCCTTCTCTCCAACATCACCACTTCTGTGCTTTTCAGAGAAAATGGAGAAACTGGTATCTGCTGGAACTAAGCTTTCCCACTCTATTGCTGCGAGTCCCCAAATACCAACCAAGAAACGGCGGGCTCCACAACCACCAAAGCCTCCGGGCCCAGCCTGCCCTCCCCCTCCATCTGAGAGGGTACTCCGACCTCTGCTTCAACGTCAGGGATCACACCAGCCCTCATCTGCAAACAGCACTGGTAACTGATATGTGTTGGGTCCCCGCTATGACAGCAGTAACAATCAGAAATGTTTTCAGAACAAGCGGGAGTCCAATGTCCATTTAGCATTCCCTATCTCTGTCCTGATATGTGACAGAAAGACGAAGGCCCTCTCCAGCGGCACAACAACTCTATCTAATCCACTGCCTCTTAGACGTCATTCTGAGATGGATACAGCGCCAAAACCAGTTACTGTTAAATTAGCACTTCTGAACATCCGTTCAGAACAAATCATTTTTACTTAGTGATCTTATCACCACTAACAACCTGGACTTCATGTTTCTAAATGAAATCTGGTTAGAAGACAGCTGCAGCGCTACAGTCCTCAATGAATTTTCAATCTTGTTTCTGCCAGCATCACAGCACAGAGACAGTGCTCATAAAGATAATAAATGATATTCGCTTAAACTCTGATTCAGGTAAAATATCAGTGCTGGTGCTACTAGATCTTAGTGCTGCCTTTGACACGGTAGATCACACCATACTCTTACATAGACTGGAAAACTGTGTAGGGCTTTCTGGGATGGTCGTCAAATGGTTTGTCATACCTAAAAAGGAGAGGTTAATATGTAAACATAGGTAACCATAAATCTAAGTGCACATCCATGACATGTGGAGTCCCACAGGACTCAATTCTTGCACCGCTTCTCTTTAATTTGTATATACTCCCAATTGGTCAAATAATGAAAAAGAACCAAATTGCTTACCACAGCTATGCAGATGACACCCAGATATACTTAGCCCTGTCCCCTAATGACTACAGCCCCATTGACTCTCTATGTAAGTGCATTGATGAAATTAACAGTTGGATGCGTCAAAACTTCCTCCAGTTAAACAAAGACAAAACTGAAGTCATTGTATTCTGGAGTAAAGATGAAACTTGTTATCTTTGAGTCTGACCTTAATTTCAGTAGTCATGTGAAAGTGATAAGGCAAATCAGCTTACTACCATCTCAGAAATATAGCCAGAATTAGATGTTTTGTCTCAAGACAGGACTTAGAGAAACTTGTTCATGCTTTCATCACCAGCAGGGTGGATTATTGCAATGGACTCCTTACTGGGATCCTCAAAAAGACCATAAGACAGCTGCAGCTCATACAGAATGCTGCTGCCAGAATTCTGACCAAAAAATCTGAGCACATCACTCCAGTCCTCAGGTCCTTACACTGGCTTCCAATTACATTTAGAGTAGATTTTAAAGTATTGTTACTCGTTTATAAATCACTTCATGGCTTAGGACCAAAATACATTACAGATGTGCTAATTGAATATAAACCAAGCAGACTACTCAGATCATTAGGATCAGGTCAGTTTGAGATACCAAGGGTTCACTCAAAACAAGGTGCGTCAGCATTTAGTTATTATGCCACCTATAGCTGAATCAGCTTCCAGAAGAGACCAGATGTGCTTCAACAGTAGACACTTTTAAATCAAGATTAAAAACACATCTGTTTAAAAAAGGCGCTATATAAATTAAAGTCCATCCATCCATCTATCCATCTTCTACCGCTTATCCGGTAATTAAAGTGCTTATTATTATTAGCTCATCTATTTATTCGATTCAATTTTATTTTATTTATATAGCACTTTTCACAATTGTTTCATTTTTCCAAAGCAGCTTTACATTAATAAAAGCAGGAGAACACACAGAAAAACATAAGACGTACCGTACTAGTGAGCGTAGTAATAATGTAAGACTTCGATCATTTATTAAAAAGCCTTATACAGTGTGGTGGAGTTTACAAATTTCACTCATATTTGCAGTGGATTTCAATTAAAAATTCGACTGTTTCATAATCAGAGTACAGCTGTGTTTTTGGAGATGTGAATTAACTATTTGGATTGTAATTGTGATGTTTCAGCGGAGCAGTGCGTGTGTAATTGTGCACTACTTACACATTCAGGCGGTCTGCAATACTTTGCCAGGCTTTTTTTCTTTGCTTTATCACTGTGGAGGTGTTGCCTTTCTTCTTAATTATGTCTTTTAAATACTGATCTCACTAGGATATGACTCTTAGGCAGGGATTCAGCACCTTTAAGTATTTTTATGTTTTAATCATATTGATTTATTTACACTAGCTTTTTTTTAGTAGTGGGAGGCCTGGATCACGTGACTTATGTTAAACAACAAATATATTAGTGTAGAGCTTTGAGGTAAGAGGGAGTTGGTCCATTTTTGGCTTTGTTGGCAAGCATCAGTATTTTGAATCTTATGCGTGTATCTACTGGAAGCTAGTGGAGGAAGTGCAGCAGTGGGGTGGGATGTGAGAACTTATGCAGGTTAAAAACAAGTCAAGCAGCAGCATTTTGGATCATTTGCAGAGGACGAATTGCATTCATAGGTAGACCTGCCAGCAGTGAGCTGCAGTAGTCCAGTCTTGAAATTACAAGAGACTGAATAAGTACCTGAGCAACCTGTGTGTACAAAAAAGAAATCCTTCTGATGTTGTGGAGCAGAAACTGACATGAGCGTGTCACATTAGCAACATGTGAATAAAAAAGAACATTTGATTGATTCTAGGCCTTCTAGGCCAAAGTTACAGAGGCTAGAATGGAAGGTTTTGATTTCCGCCTGAGTTGTTTACCTGATAAACTGATTAATTTTATTTCTCTGGAACATGTTAGGAACCAAATAACAACTGAGGGTCATAGCCACAAGTCAAAAGAGCCAAAAATGGCTTCAATAAAAATATTTTTCTACGGACATGTCCGTCCGGTCATGTGTTTCTTGTGTACTTGTTTACTGTATAACTTTGAATTAAAAGACTGCATGCTCAGTTTAAAAGGCCTAAAACACACAGAGCCTCTCTGTCTACAAGTCTGCTGTGAAAAAAGGCCTGTAACCTGACACCCTGAGCTGTGTGAGTGAGAAAAAGTCGAGGATTGCGCAATAAATCCATTGCGCAACTTTTTCACACAGCTTGAGGCCTCAGAGACACCGTTGTAATCGTCTCCTTATTGGCTAAAGAGCTGTAGAGGTCCCAGGCCATTTCATTGCTATTGGAAGGAGCAATTGTCAGTTAAAGGAGGGTTCCCACAAATGATGTCATGACATCATTGGCTTCTCAGCCGTCTATCTCTGCAATACAAGCGCCGATTGGCTCAAGTGAGGGCTTGTTTGATTCGTTAGGCCCTGGGCTATAAATATGATGCATCAGTGTAATTTTTGAAACCCCCAATGAGAAGTTAGAGCCGAAAAACAAGATGGTGGCGCACTACTGTTTCCAGTTTTCGGATCACAAACGGAATATTTGCGAGGCGACCAAAGCCTTTTGGATTAAAGGGCTTACAGATTCCAGTTCCTTGGACCTTTGGGGATTTTTGTGAAATATTTGTTTTGGAAAATATTACTCCAGTGAAGAAAGGGAAGCATCTAAAGGTAAGGGGAAAACTGGTATAGCGCCACCTAGGTCAGTTTACTACAAAACATTTTTCAAATAGTATGACGGCTATGAATCATATTATGCTTTGTGTGTGGGCTTAAAATTTTCCTTAAAAGTTTTCATATTTTCCTGAGTTTTCAATCTTCCATCAAAATTCCCATCACACCACTTCCTGATAACCCACAGCATCTCCACAACACACTCTTAATAATGTTCAGGATTCCTGTTGTTCTGATTTTTGTTACTAATAATTGCGACTTTCTACTGATGTTTCTCAATGTGGTGTTTGACATTAACTCCAGAGTTTCAGAAAACATGAAAGATAAAATTAATTATTGTCAAGTCAATGTAGAGCCCTGCTAAAATAAGGGCCTAATAATTATTTAGTTTGTATTTTATTTTGTAGTAAATCGTTAATTATTACTTTCAAACAGAAAAGAAATAAGTAAGGGAAATACTGTTATAAAAAAAAAAGGTTTTGTATTGACCAATGAGGTGGGTTTCTCGCTGACCTCTGGCGGTCAGGGGGAGGAGCGGGGAAAAAAAAGGAGGAAGTGAGTGAGTTGGTCGGAGGACACGAGGTGGCCGACAAACGTGTGCACATCGGTGGTTCGGGAAAAAAATACTGTGGCATTTGGGGGAAAAAAAACCTAACAACTGAGTTTGCAGACGACATAAAAGGACACCTAGCAGATAATGGACTGCTGAACAAAAATAAACCGGAAATGAACTCTGTGAGGAGCGCATGGTGAGAGTGGCCCGCGTGCGTGCGTTTCCGCGTGCGTGCGTGCGTGCGTGCATGCGTTTCCGCGTGCGTGCGTGCGTGCGTTTCCGCGTGCGTGCATTCCCGCGACAGACAACAAGGATATCGCAAGTGCTTTTCATCTGACTGCTTAACGGTTTGCAACGCGAATGGTCGTGTACAGTGTTTGGAGCACAGGAGAAACTAAGGATACGAAATTCGGCAGGAGAGACCGGAGGCCACGTGGAGGCTTCTACTGCATCTTGGCTTCGTTTTCATCGTTGGAGGGTGGGTGTTTCTCTTTTGAGTTTCCATGTTGCATTGGATTACGTGAGTACTACAGTATAAAGTGTTCACCTGAGCTCCAACTAAGTGCACCAACGAGACATTTAAATCCCAGCTGGGTAACGTTACATTTGTGGGGTTTTGGGTTGTTTTATTTACACTTGTTTCAGAGAATAATTGTTTGTTTATTGTTTCTACGTTACAATCCCCTGTGATTTGCTTCTTTAAGCAAAGAGGTTGGTGAAAGGCCTGTTATGTAACTTTTTTGAGAGTGATGTTATTGTAATTTACTATTAAGTGATTTATTATTATTATTATTATTATTATTATTATTATTTACTGTTACTATTTACTATTAGGTGGTTAATATTTTCTGAGTGATAGAAGAGAAAAAAATTAAAGAAACACTGAAGTCTGAAGCCCGATGTTAAACTTTGGTAGTACACACATCACACCTTCGGTAAATTTAGATGTGCCTCTCACGTATAAAATCATTTCCCTAGACAGATCAGAGCCAGTTAATCGGTGAGAGGGCTACACAAGTCAAGAAGCTTCTATTGTCATTTCAACCATAAATAGCTGTTACAGTACACAGTGACAATTCTGATAATAATCTAGTGTAAGTTTAACGGTAACAACCCTAAGATAAATTTGTGTAAAAGGATCTCCGATTATGTCTAGTCTGGGACAGAAGGACATCAGTCTCAGCTGCATGTCTTCATAGAAATCTGTGCCATTTTCCTTATTAATGTTGATTGTGATTTTCTTCTTGGTTCCTGAAAAGTAAAAACAATCCCCTTTAAACCATTTCCTAGAAGCAGAGAGGCCAAAACAGACAGAAAATGTCTTATGTCTTATTTCAGTAAGTGAGGTGGTTTACTCTTAAAGATGTTTGATGGGTTTAGAGGAGGAGGTTTGAGACGTCACCTCTCATCTATTTACATTACATTTCTATCATGTTTAGTCAGTTCACTACAATCAGTCCACTACCTGCTGGTTTCAGTGGATCTCCAACAGTCCCATGTCTGAGTGTTGGACTTTCATGGTTTTGCTTTTTTAGGGCTTGGTGTATGTCTGTTAGTTGAGGTGAGGATCAGGGACATTGTCCTTCAGGCTGTTGGCTCGTGTCATTGGTGAGGGACTTTTGTTGTAAAAAATCTTAGTAGAAATAATTAAAATATTATTCCTTACAATACTATAACCAAAGTAAAGTATTAGGCCTTGCAAAATATTACAATTGCTGTCATAAGACATATGTAGGTGATGTTGTAGGCCAAAGATGTTTATTGTAACCAGATTCGGGGCTGTCAGGCCTAGTCAGTCTGAGCACATTTGTAATAACAACTGCAAACTTGTTATGTAGAAGGGAAAAGACCATTGTTCCCAGACCTTAGCTCATAAATTGTTATGGAAAATGAAGAAGACCATGGTTCTCAGACCTTGGTCCATAGCAATAACATGTTATGTAGAATGAAAAAAACAGTGGTCCACAGACCTAGGCCCTGAGAAATAAAGGGAGGAAAATCCATAAATGGGCATGTGGTGCTCATAAACTTGTTGTGCAGACTGAAGAAGGCCCAGGTGTTTAGTCTGAGGGCATGAAAAATAAGGGGAGGAAAATCCATAAATGGGCATATGGGTGAAAGGTAATGAGAATGTAACGTGTCTGTCTGTCTGTGTTTTCCCCTTGTTTCTGTCTGCCATCTCTCCCTGATGTTAATTGTTTGCTCCGCCCACTCATTGCTCACCATGCACACTAATTACATTCCATCTCTTCCCCAGGTGTCTTGTCTTTGTCTCTTATTATCTCTGCGTTGTGATTGGCTTCTGTCTACTATATTTACTCTGTCTGTTCACTTCCCTGGTGTTGGTCGTTGTTGGTGTTTGGTCTGTGTCCTGTTCAGTGTCCTGTTCAGTGTCCTGCTCTGTTCCTGTTCAGTGTCCTGCTCTGTTCATGTTCAGTTACCAGAGACCTGGTTCAGAGGATTCAAGGACACTGTGTGTCTCACACTCTCACACACCTCTTGTACTGTCTCATCTTAAACAGTTTCATTCCTTTAGTGGTGTTTCTTTTGAAAATTAATCTAATCCATCAGTCATCCTCCTTTTAGACTGAAGCCTCCTTTCAGATAAAACCTTCTGTCCTCCTTCATGCTAGTTTACATGTTCTGGACCTGTTCTTCAATTCAAGTTTATTTGTATAGCACGTTTTACAATGGACATTGTCTCAAAGCAGCTTTACAGAACATAAACATAGAGCAAAAGGTAAATATACCTGTAAAGATCACACTCATCCATCAATCATCCATCTCTGCCCTGCCTAATCATTATCTATTTTAAACTTTAAAATGGCATGGAGTTGACGCTCTACTTTAATCTGGATTCCTCCAGTTGATGACCCAGCGTTATACACGATCCTCTTCTCTTTCTGGAAACTTGATCTGTTGTAATTCTAGTGCAGTCTAATGGGTACAGGTACAGTTTTATCTAGGTACAGTTATGGGCTATACAGTATGCAGTGTTGTAATGTAATGGAGTACAAATACTTCGTTACTGTACTTAAGTAGAAATTTCACGTATCTGTACTTTACTTTGCTATTTAAATTTGTGTCAACTTTCACTTTTACTCCACTACATTTCATAGATAAAATGTATACTTTTACTCTGTTATATTTCCACTAAGCATCTTCGTTACTCGTTATTACAAAATTTGTGCGACTGCAATAAGGGAGGTTTGGTGAATCACTGCTCCCAGCCTGCATTACGCAGCTCTGCACGCTCTATTTCAGCGTAATGTTGCCAAAAGGAGGCGGAAGCACAACTGAAACCGCCATGGCACCTACTGGAGGACCGGTCGTGGACAATTTTTACTGTGTTACCGCAAAGAGCCACATCATACACATGGGAACACATGATCATCATCTTTTATTTTCCCCTGCCATTTTTAAAGCGAACTTGACACAAATTGTTTACTAAAATGATCTTGCTCCTACTGGGAAACTTTGAGGTATTTTCATCCCACTCACTTGCACGTTTGACGAAAATACCATATTGAACTCAAGCGAAGCAAACACGCATATTAAAAAGACATGGGAGCCGCAGGTTGTCCACCCCTGTTGTAGACGACTACCCCGACGATAGTAGTGAACTCAGTGAAAAGAGTGAAGAGGATAACGTTATACACCCGTGGCCATATTTGCAAGAAATGTTTATGTACATCGGAATGAAAGATTCTTCCTACAGGATGAAGTGCCTCTTATTCCTTACCGAAAATCACTGTCACACTGGAAATTTATTCCTAGCAACACTATCTATTAAATAAAGATTAAATATGAGCTCTTTCTTCTCCTGCTGTTATAAAGAGAGCAGTGTGAGAACTTCAGTAAAGGTCATCAGGAGATTTGAGTGTCAGCTGTAATTTTCACTGTTTTCTGGAGGTTTCACAGTTGTGTCTTTATGCACTGGGTTTAAAAACCTTATTCATTTCTGTAAATAACAGACTACAATGCTGGCTGACAGACAGACCTGTGTTCTCAATCCACAGCAAGTGTTAAGAGGAGAGTAAGAAGTGTGTAGAACATCACCTGCTCTGCTCATACATTTAGGTGGAAGTTTCATTACAGGACATTCAAATTTAGGACGTAGATCATGTGTATCATGTCAGAGAGATCAAACCCTGTAGAAACCGGATCTGACTCTGTGTGTGTGAAAATGGACAAGATTCTGGTCTTGAATTGGCCTCTATTACAGATATCATGTGATTCTTTTTTCCTTTTTGTTATTTCATCCCAATAGTTCTTATTTTCAGTTCTAGTTTGTGGTTTATAATTGTGTACATTATTCTTTTGGCCCGATCCTACATGTGTTTTTAATTTGAGGATGGATCTGTCTACATTCTCTGTGTCTATCAGTGTCTTGACCCCATTAGAAGAAAAATTATTAAAAAAAAATCCTGTCCTATTTTATATAAAAAAAATAAGCTAGATGTGTCATTCTAATCAAGGTTGTTATTTTCCTTTACAAACAGAGAAATCTGTTTATTCTGTCATGTTTTCAGTATTTGTAACTGTTTTAATAGTTTAAAGTAAATTCGGACAAATCAGAGAAATAAGGAGTGAAAGTTATCCTCATCACTGGTAGTACATAAAGAGGCAGATTTACTGAGCGAAACACACACACACACACACACACACACACACACACACACACACACACACACACATTTGCATGAACATCTCTGAGACTCAGAATAGATCACCACTTTCAGCAGATGTTCATGGTTCTTCAGCCAAACTCACTCAAGCACAACACACAGTGCTGAACTCGACCTGCTGTTAAAGGTGCTGTTCCAAATCGCTGACAAAGACACTTCACTCATGAAGAAGGAGACCTGCTTTCTACATAGAAGCTTTATTTCAGCAGAGCTACACACTGACATCACCTCAGACTACTAAGCATGGTTTAAAGTGTACACTTGAATTCTAGTGGACTTCACAGCAGCTCTTTCTGAACGAGGCGACCTGAGTGGTGTCGTGGTGGGAGACGGTACAGCCGAACACCTCGGCCTCTTCCCAGCGTTCTTTACTGAGGGTCAGGGTGCTGCTGCGGCTGTAGATGCCGTCCTTCTGTTCTTCTGTGCTGGTCAGAACCCCCTCGTTCACCACCGCCCCATCCACGGTCCAGCTCGGCAGCGCCCCCTGTGGAGAATAGGCAGCGAGCAGGCAGAGCAGCGAGGCCGTTCCATCAGAGAGCTGCAGAGAAGAAGGAGGGAGCAGAGACACGGAGGGCTTCACCACCGGACCAGCTGGAGAACACACACACACACACACACACACACACACACAATTAGATTAATGTGAATGTTCAAGATTCCAGATTTTTATTTGTCACATACACAATTATATAGAGCAAATATAACCAGCAGTGAAATGTGAGTTAGGTCCGCTCCATGGACAGTGCAATTATTTAAAAATAAATACAACACAGATGAAAATATAGCTATGAAAGAGTTAAATAAATGTAAACAATAAAAATATAAGAATAAAATATAAAAGACGTATACTGTAGAACGAAAAATAATGTGCAAGAAAGTAAACTGTAGTCTTAAATATTGAGATTTATATTGAGAATGTGAACTCTATCATACTGAACATGGTGATATTTGGTCATTCAGTGTAACGGCTGTACAGCAGATGCAGTAGTTTATCTGCACATCATACAACAGAACACAATTCTGATAAAGTCATCCAACCAAACTGCAGCTGAAATAATCTCCATCTTCTAAAGAAACACACCGTGCTTAAATAATCATCACACTACACTAAAGTCATCTATGTTCAATTTTTAGATTATTCTAATAATTATTAATTTGTAATAATTAATGGAAATCAACAATAAACTGTTATTGTTCATGCTTCACTGTTACACAAATTTCCATTGTTATGATGAATTAGAGTAACACAAAACATAAATTAAGTTTTTATAGAAACATCTCTCTCCTCTTTACACCACATTTTTCTCATTTATAGAAAAGACCGAATACTTTATATTTGTCGCATCATTAATATGTAGATAATCTATAAATTTCAATGAATTGTGTAAATAAAGTGAAGAATCTTTGAGCTTTTAGACAAAGAAGGCACTTACTTTTTATAAAGAGTTTGGTTCCTCCACCAAAAGTGTACCACAGTGATACATTACTATGAAGGCGTCGTACAAAAACCTCTGTCACACTACAGCGAACACACACACACACATATACACACACAAACACACACACACAAACACACACACACACACACACACACACACACACACACACACACACACACACACACACACACAGTGCAGTAATTGTCATATTTACAGAACACAGTTGTATGACTAAAAGTTTTGACTGGAGGACAAATAATGAATGATGAATGACAGATTAGTGATGAGATTCTCCTGAGAATTTCCAAGATATTAAACAAATCTCTCAAGTTTAAAATTCTTTCTGATTAACGTATTTATCCATCTTAGACCTGAAAATTATTTCCAGAAAATCTCCATCTGACTCCAGAAGTAAAATCCACACAATAACTCTGTAGTAGTGTGAGAATAACAGTAAGATTGGGGGAATGTGGTAAAGGTGTTTCCATACTTAGAGGACACTTTGCATTGGCAGCACATGCTTCAGTGATCTGGGAGTGTTTATAGTGCTGTGACTTTAACACTTCATGACTGAGAGCTGCTGCTACAGCAACTTCACCCACAGCTACCATGACTTTGATCCCCTTCTTCATCTGGACACTGATCCTCTGGACTCAAGGTCAGACACTGCTTCATATTCTATCTCTACAATCATCTGTTCATACTAATACACTTATTGTTTCATGAGAAAGACACCTGATAATAATAATAATAATAATAATAATAATAATAATAATAATAATAATAATAACCACCTGATGTATTGTCAGTATATGTTTATGGAATTATGATTATGGAAATTATACCATAAATCCATGACGATATATATATTCCTCATAGTGTAATAAAAAAATAAATAAGAGTCATCACCGTTAAATTATCTACATGAGCTTTAAATGAAAGACGAGTCAATAATCACAACAGTCTTTTACTGCTATACATGATGACACCAAAATGTCATTGAGATTTATTACAGAATCTGCAAGCTTACTTGTGGCTGCATGAGTTTATAATACAAACACTTCTGTCTTTTCAGAATTAAGCAGATAGAAGTTAATAAACCCCCATTGTATAATGTCCTTAACACATTTTGCAACCTTATTACGATAGTGTATGTTATGTGGCTTTCCTGAAAACTATCACTCTATATCATCAGTATAATTGTGGAAGCTAATTACAATTTTGTCTAATATGTTTTACCCAAAGGTAGAATATGTGTGGGGAAAAAGCATTAGGCCTTAAATAGAACATTGTTGAACACTGATCATAACCTTAGTATGCACAGAGAAATCACCTTTTACATCTACAAACTGAAACAATCAGTCAATTTAGACCAGAGCCTGTAGAGGGCTGTTCCCTTAATATCAACAACATTTTCTAGCCTTTCCACTAAAATAGTATGACCATTGCTGTCAGAAGCTGCACTAAGGTCAAGCAACACCAGCCAGAAGACACAACCCTGATCATAGGTGTAATGATGGGTTGTAAAGCTGAGGATCCATATGCAAGCTTTATTAACTCACTCGTCATACAACAGGCAAGGGTCAATACCAGCAAATACAACAATGTAGGAGAGGCAGAAATCTTAATCAAAATACAGGCAATAAATGAGGGCAGGCGGCAAACAAACGACAGACAGAACAAAGTAATAAACCGGGTAATCAGAGGACAGAGAACGCTCAGACTGATAGGTCAAGTTCAAGTGCAGTTTATATAGGAACTGGGTGATTGGAAGCAGGTGGCAGTGTAATGAGTCCCTGTAAGAGGATTATGGGAGATGCAGTCCAGAAACTATTAGTACTCGGGGGAAGGTTCCCGCTAGTGGCGATTGGAGGGCGAGGCAGGTGCTTCAACCATGACAATAGGCAAGTAACAGGTCATTTCCTTCTTTCACCAGCACTGTTTCTGTGCTATAATGAAGCCTAAATCCTGCCTGAAACATTTCAGGAAATTTATTCCTATGTAGTTTTAGGCATAACTGCTGTGTTTAAAACTTTTATAGGATCTTGATGATTAAGGGAAGGTCTCATATTTGCCTAAAGTTGGACAACTGACAGGGGTTGAGGTTTAACCTCCACGTGTTGAAAAAAACAGGGGTAATAGAGTGGACAATGGATAATCCAGGACAGGATCAAGTTAGACAGTGTCAGGACACCATGAGCACTGAACAAGCATGTGGCACCTGTAACTACACAAATCACTCATTAGCCCCATACACACAGGCTCAGTTCATTTCTGTTATTTCTGTTGTTTCTGGTATTCTGTTAGACTGCTGCAGTTCTGACTGGTTTGCTGCACATCCCAGGATGTCGGTAATATTCGTGTGTCCATGGTCCATACATTGTCTTCCATAGAAGAGTGTTTCTCTCTACATAGATGTGGAAGGTTCATGACCATCATCCACATGAGCAAAAGACTTTACTGGACGCCATAAATGGAGAAGTAAGGAGACATTTCTGATGATGACTGCCAGGGTTGGATTAGACATTCCAGAAGATACTTTCTAAAAATAAATCACCAGACAAAACATGTGATGAGAACTTGTGGCTAAATACAGGTGTCAGACCCTGGATACGGAAGGATTGGAGACAGACCCGTTCGCAGGATAGCTTCAAATGAAAGGGGTTTAATACATAAGGAAGACAAACATAATTCACACTACACACGGGGAACTAACGTAACTATATTAATGAATCCGTGCTGCCATCTGCAATGCGGCTCACATAAATACACAAAAGGACAATCACACACAATGGGGAACAGGTGTGATGACCGGGAGGAGCAGACGAAGGCGGGGCAATCACGTGACAAAGACAACAACAAACGCACATGGGCAAAAGTCCGCGCTGATCCCTGACAACAGGAGAGAGAGGGACTTGAACCTTCACAGTGCTGTTCCTACAGCTGTTCCTACAGAATGAGTAATTATACTGTTTATGATGTTTTTTAATAGGATGTGGGTTGTAATTATTATTATTGCAGCCAATTAAATAAATCACTACATACAATGATATAGAAAAAATACCGATGCGAATTTCAGCATTTTTGATTCATTTTTGTTAAATATAGTCAATGAAGTGGGAAGATGTTTTTATTCTGTTAAAAATGACTGATTTAGGTGCCAAATTTTTTCAAAAGAAAAGAAAAGTATGTTCATTAATCCTAGCTGTTTTTACTGCTGCTTGTTAATAATGAGAAATCCTGCAATAGAGAACCTTCTGCAGAGAATAATTGGTCAGAGTTTACATCATGTATATGTTGTGAATATGTGAAGATTGTGTGTGGATCTTCTCCTCCACAGAGTGTCATTGTGTCGTATCACATCCTCCAACTCAGCACCTGCAGTCGCTCCCAGCTGCAGCAGTTCAGTCTCTCTACAATCTGACTGAGGGAGGTTTTTGTACGACTCTATAACACTGTGTGAACACGCAGCTACTAGGACAGTGGACACTCTGACAGTAGTAATCTCCTGCATCTTCAGTCTGGACTCCACTGATGGTCAGAGTGAAATCCAGATCCACTGCCACTGAAACGAGCTGGAAATCCTGACTGTAGCTGATTTACAAGCTTAATCAGGAGTTTAGGAGCTTCTCCAGATTTCTGCTGATACCAGTGTAAGTAGTTATTATTATAAACTGCTGGATTGGTTTTACAGTTGATGGTGACTGTTTCTCCTGGAAGAACAGATTTCACTGCAGGAGTCTGAGTTACTGTGACTTGACCTCTGCATTCTGAAAAATACACAATAACGCAGCATGAAACTGAAATATTCTAATAGAAACAATAAGTGTATTAGTATGAACAGATGATTGTAGAGATAATATATGAAGCAGTGTCTGACCTTGAGTCCAGAGGATCAGTGTCCAGATGAAGACGGGGATCAAAGTCATGGTAGCTGTGGGTGAAGTTGCTGTAGCAGCAGCTCTCAGTCATGAAGTGTTAAAGTCACAGCACTATAAACACTCCCAGATCACTGAAGCATGAAAAATGAATGCAAAAATAAAAAATAACGTTTTCACTACAGACAACACACGACAGAACTGAAACCAGTAGGATGACAAAAAAGTTCTCAGAATTTGTACTTAAGGTGCTTTCCTTGTTCAATGAAGCATTAAAATATAGATTCAATATGATTCACTACAAGATTACAGTGAAGTAATTTTCAATGTGAACAATTACTGACTGTCAAAAGTGACGTTTTAATTTATTTTTAAATGTCAAAGAAAGTGTTTTATGATTTTATGATTTTTTTAATTGTTGCTGTTGAACAAAGGTTTAATATTGTAAACGTAACATGCTACAGATAAATTATCTTACAAATGAAATGTTATACCTTCCCAAATTGACAGAAAAAACAAGACCCAGAGAAAAAATGATCGATTGATACATAACAAGCTCGCTAGCAGCACTCGTGGAGTCAGATTAATCAGGAAGTAAAGCTCCAAAGATGGCTAAAATGCCTCCTTTTGGGAGCTGCATCTCTCTTGGGTGCTGGAGTTCACCACAGTGCGAGGCTGGTGTTGTCTGAAAGCCAATGAGAAACTATTTTTAACTGTTTTAACCTGCCTGTAAAAGCATATACTGTGTTGGTATTGGTATCTGTGATCTGAAGCTATCTGTCACTATCTGTGATTGCTGGTAATATTTCATGCTATAGATATAGACTGTATTTGAACTGTCATTGTTTTGCTCTCTTTGCTGCTATTGTTTTATCTTAGTGCAGCTTTTGATACCATTGACCATGCTGTTCTATTTGATAGGATAGAACATGTTGTCGGTGTTAAAGGGACAGCCGTCTCCTGGCTCAGGTCTTATTTGACGGATCGCTATCAGTTAGTAGATCTAAATGGTGACTAGTCTAAACAAACTAAGGTAACATTTGGTGTTCCGCAAGGTTCTGTTTTATACAGTATATATTTATAATCCCACACACCCCTCACACACACTCTTCTCCCTCCTTAGTCCTTAGGTCTGTGTTGTTCTATGTAGTTTAAATGTCCAGCTAATCTGTCAGAGTTAGAATACTTGGCTAAGGAAGAATAGCAAAATATCACTAAATCAAGATAAAACACTAAATTGATTGACTCTTGCCTTACAAGATTGAATGCAGTGATAAAATCTAAAGGTGCTTCAACTAAGTGTTAGTTTAGAGATGTGCACACTCATGACCTCTGTTTTTCACACACTCTGTTTTTCACTTACTTTTTTGCAATTTCACAATAAAAGTAAAAAAAAAGCTCTGACATTAATCTTGGTTTAATCTACCTATGGGGGTCACACTACAGTGACTTCTGTGCTGGTCCCAAGCCCGGATAAATAGAGAGGTTTGCGTCAGGAAGGGCATCCGGCCTAAAACATTGCCAAATTTAATCATGCGAATCGTCAATATGAATTTCATACCGGATAGGTCGAGGCCCGGGTTAACAACAACTGCCATCGGTGCCGTTGACCTTCCGGGCGCTGGTGGAAATTGGGCTGTTGGTTGAAGAAGTAGAGGAGGGAGGAGAGTGCACAGACAGAGAGAGAAGAGGAAAGGTAAGAGTGTAGGACTGAGAATAGGAACTCTGAATGTTATTATGACAGGGAAAAGTAGAGAGCTGGCTGATATGATGGAGAGAAGGAAGGTGGAAATACTGTGTGTACAGGAGACCAGTGGAAGGGTAGCAAGGCTCGTAAAATACAGTAGGAGCAGGATTCAAGCTGTTTTGTGGATAGTAAGAGAAATGGGGTAGGTGTGGTCCTGAAGGAGAAGTTTGTGTGGAATGTTCTGGAGGTGAAGAGAGTGTCAGACAGGGTGATGAGCCTGAAGTTAGAGATTGAAGGGGTGATGTTGAATGTTGTTAGTGGTTATGTCCCACAGGTAGGTTGTGAGTTAGAGGAGAAATGGAGATTCTGGAGTGAATTAGATGAGGTGATGGAGAGTATTCCCACGGGTGACAGAGTGGTGATAGGAGCAGATTTTAATGGACATGTTGGTGAGGGGAACACAGGTGATGAGGGGGTGATAGGCAAGTTTGTAGATAAGGAAAGGAATCTTGAAGGACAGATGGTAGTGGACTTTGTTAAGAGGATGGACATGGCTGTGGTTAACACTTATTATCAGAAGAGGGAGGAACACAGGTAGACTACATCCTATGTAGAAGAGGCAATCTGAAAGAGATTAGTGACTGTAAAGTGGTAGTGGGAGAGAGTGTAGCCAGACAGCATAGGATGGTGGTGTGTAGGATGACTCTGATGGTCTGTAAGAGGAAGAAGTCAAAGATAGAGAAGAAAACTAAGTGGTGGAAGCTGAAAAAGGAGGAATGTTGTGAGAAATTCAGACAGAAGTTGAGGCAGGCTCTGGGTGGTCAGGTAGTGCTGCCAGATGACTGGAAATCTACAGCAGAAGTGATCAGGGAGACAGAGAGAAAGGTGCTGGGTGTGTCATCTGGAAGGAGGTGTTGTAAAAAATCTTAGTAGAAATAATTAAAATATTATTCCTTACAATACTATAACCAAAGTAAAGTATTAGGCCTTGCAAAATAGTACAATTGCTGTCATAAGACATATGTAGGTGATGTTGTAGGCCAAAGATGTTTATTGTAACCAGATTCGGGGCTGTCAGGCCTAGTCAGTCTGAGCACATTTGTAATAACAACTTGTTATGTAGAAGGGAAAAGACCATGGTTCCCAGACCTTAGCTCATAAATTGTTATGGAAAATGAAGAAGACCATGGTTCTCAGACCTTGGTCCATAGCAATAACATGTTATGTAGAATGGAAAAAACAGTGGTCCACAGACCTAGGCCCTGAGAAATAAAGGGAGGAAAATCCATAAATGGGCATGTGGTGCTCATAAACTTGTTGTGCAGACTGAAGAAGGCCCAGGTGTTTAGTCTGAGGGCATGAAAAATAAGGGGAGGAAAATCCATAAATGGGCATATGGGTGAAAGGTAATGGGAAATAAGGGGAAATTGGGTCAGTGTATTTAGAAAACATAGGAGGTAAAGCCGGTAAATAAGGTGATATGGCACCTGGGCTCCTAGGAGCGCCAGGGTATATATTGAGAAGATATCTGAGGTTTTTTTGGTTCTTTGGGGGCGAAGGTGCGTGGGTGTGTGGGGGTGCATGGGGGTGCGTGTGCGGGCGCGTGCCCGTGTCCGCGGGTCAAGGTGGGTGTTTTTATTTTTGCAAGGACGTCGCGAGAGTTCTTGTTTTTCTTGATTGATTTTGAATGACATGCTCCTTTTGGGGGTTTTCATTTGTTACTTTTAATTTTTAATTTGTTACTTTTACATCCAGGTCTGAGGAGTTTTCTCAGTATTTTTGTAGTAATTATAGAGTTAACAGTTAAGTTTAACTAAAACAGTCTTTAGTAACCAAAAAGTCTAAGTGTGGAGATCACCCTGTGATGTGTCGACTTGGAGACCGGCTCTGAGTTCCGACAGAGGAAAGGAGATAAGGAGACTTGGTGGTGGATTGAGGAAGTTCAGGATAGTATCCAGAGGAAGGGATTAGCCAAGAAGAAATGGGATATGGACAGGACTGGAGAATAGACAGGAATACAAGGAGTTACAGTGCAGAGGGAGGTGTCTAAGGCCAAGCAAAAGGCATATGACGAGTTGTACACTAGGTTAGACACTAGAGATGGAGAGAAGGACTTGTACAGGTTAGTTAGGATCGAGATGGGAAGGATGTGCAGCAAGTTAGAATTATTAAGGATAGAGATGAAAGGGTGCTCACAAGTGAGTAGAGTGTACAGAGGAGATGGAAGGAATACTTTGAGGAGCTGATGAATGAGGAAAATGAGAGGGAAAAAAGAGTAGAAAGGATGGAATAGGAAGTAGATAAGATTAGAAAGGATGAAGTCAGAAAGGCTTTGAAGAGGATGAAAAGTGGAAAGGCAGTTGGTCCTGACGACATCCCGGTAGAGGTCTGGAAGTGTCTAGGAGAGGCAGCAGTGGAATTTTTAACTAGTTTGTTCAACAGGGTTTTAGAGAGTGAGAGAATGCCTGAGGAATGGAGAAGGAGTGTGTTAGTGCCGTTCTTTAAGAATAAGGGTGACGTGCAGAGTTGCAGCAATAGGGGGATAAAGTTGATGAGCCATACAATGAAGCTGTGGGAAAGAGTAGTGGAAGCTAGGTTAAGGAAGGTGGTGGAAATTTGTGAGCAGCAGTATGGCTTCATGCCCAGAAACAGCACAACAGATGCAATTTTTGCTCTGAGAATGTTGATGGAGAAGTATAGGGATGGTCAGAGGGAGTTGCACTGTGTGTTTGTAGACTTAGACAAAGCGTATGACAGGGTGCCAAGAGAAGAGCTGTGGTACTGTATGAGGAAGTCAGGAGTAGCAGAGAAGTATGTTAGAGTGGTGCAGGACATGTATGAGAGGAGCAGGACAGTGGTGTAGGTCAGACAGAGGAGTTTAAAGTGGAGGTGGGACTGCATCAGGGTTCGGCTCTGAGCCCCTTCCTGTTTGCTATAGTGATGGACCAGTTGTCAGAGGAGGTCAGACAGGAGTCTCCTTGGACGATGATGTTTGCAGATGACATTGTGATCTGTAGTGAGAGCAGGGAGCAGGTGGAGGAAAACCTGGAGAGGTGGAGGTTTGCGCTGGAGAGGAGAGGAATGAAAGTCAGTCGTAGTAAGACTGAGTACATGTGTGTGAATGAAAGAGAGGGAAGTGGAACAGTAAAGTTACAGGGTGAAGAGGTGAAGAAGGATTTTAAGTACTTGGGGTCAACAGTCCAGAGTAATGGAGAGAGTGGGAAAGAAGTAAAGAAGTGAGTGCAGGCAGGTTGGAGTGAGTGGAGAAAGGTGTCAGGAGTTCTGTGTGATAGGAAAATATCAGCAAGAATCAAGGGGAAGGTGTACAGGACAGTGGTGAGACCGGCCATGCTGTATGGTTTAGAGACAGTGTCACTGAAGAAGAGACAGGAGTCAGAGCTAGAGGTAGCCGAGCTGAATATGTTTAGGTTCTCTTTGGGAGTGACAAGATTGGACAGAATTAGGAACGAGTACATCAGAGGGACAGCTCATGTTGGACGTTTGGGCGAGAAAGTTAGGGAGGACAGATTAAGATGGTTTGGACATGTTCAGAGGAGGGAGAGTGAGTAAATTGGTAGGAGAATGTTGGATATGGAGCTGCCAGGCAGGAGGCAAAGAGGAAGGCCAAAGAGGAGGTATATGGATGTAATTAATGAGGATATGAAGCTAGTAGGTGCAAAAGATTGCAAAAGTGTTGAGGATGCAGAAGATAGGGATAGGTGCAGAGAGATGATTCGCAGAAAAATGAAAAAACTATTGTGTCAAAAGACTGATAAAGACCTTCAGGTCTAATCATAAATCTGTCTGTTTTGAATGTATTTCATGGAAATATAGCATAATAAATACTCAGCACTCATATATTCGTGATTATTGAGAGATCTCTAATGTGAGTTGTGAGTTAGTGTGATGTGGTTCTTCTCCTCCACAGAGTGTCATTGTGTCGTATCACATCCTCCAACTCAGCACCTGCAGTCGCTCCCAGCTGCAGCAGTTCAGTCTCTCTACAATCTGACTG
The DNA here is from genome assembly GCF_022655615.1 of Tachysurus fulvidraco. Taxonomy (NCBI): domain Eukaryota; kingdom Metazoa; phylum Chordata; class Actinopteri; order Siluriformes; family Bagridae; genus Tachysurus; species Tachysurus fulvidraco. The sequence goes on from NC_062527.1 coordinate 18,567,275, forward strand.
AGGGAGGTTTTTGTACGACTCTATAACACTGTGTGAACCAGTAGCCAGTGATGGAATGGTAACTCTGACAGTAGTAATCTCCTGCATCTTCAGTCTGGACTCCACTGATGGTCAGAGTGAAATCAGATCCAGATCCACTGCCACTGAAACGAGCTGGAAAATCTGACTGTCTCTGATTTGCAAACTTAATCAAGAGTTTAGGAGCTTCTCCATGTTTCTGCTGATACCAGTGTAAGTAGTGACCATATGAGCTGTGATAATGCACTGCCTGACTGGTTTTACAGTTCATGGAGACTGTTTCTCCTGGATGAACAGATTTCACTGCAGGAGTCTGAGTTACTGTGGCTTGACCTGTGCATTCTGAAAAATACACAATAACGCAGCATGAAACTGAAATATTCTAATAGAAACAATAAGTGTATTAGTATGAACAGATGATTGTAGAGATAAAATATGAAGCAGTGTCTGACCTTGAGTCCAGAGGATCAGTGTCCAGATGAAGACGGGGATCAAAGTCATGGTAGCTGTGGGTGAAGTTGCTGTAGCAGCAGCTCTCAGTCATGAAGTGTTAAAGTCACAGCACTATAAACACTCCCAGATCACTGAAGCATGTGCTGCCAATGCAAAGTGTCCTCTAAGTATGGAAACACCTTTACCACATTCCCCCAATCTTACTGTCATTCTCACATTACTACAGAGTTAATGTGTGGATTTGTATTTGGAGATGTAGAAGTGAGCAGTATTAAAAAGTTATTCTTTACTATCTTTATGTGATGTATATTGTGTTTCTGACTGTAGAGATGAATCTCATCACTAATCCATCATTCAGTGTTATTTCTCCTCCAGTCTTCTGCAGTGTGTACAGTACACTGTGCTCCAGAGTCAGACGTTTTTACTGAAACATCACTGAGTTTAAACAGCAGAGTGACAAAGAAAACTAAATAATGAAGAAATCTTCATTAATCTTCAAGGTAAAACAACAATTACTGAACTGTGTGTGTGTGATCAAATATCATATATCAGAAGCACCCTGACCCTCAATAAAGAACGCTGGGAAGAGGCCGAGGTGTTCGGCTGTACCGTCTCCCACCACGACACCACTCAGGTCGCCTCGTTCAGAAAGAGCCGCTGTGAAGTCCACTAGAATTCAAGTGTACACTTTAAACCATGCTTAGTAGTCTGAGGTGATGTCAGTGTATAGCTCTGCTGAAATAAAGCTTCTATGTAGAAAGCAGGTCTCCTTCTTCATGAGTGAAGTGTCTTTGTCAGCGATTTGGAACAGCACCTTTAACAGCAGGTCGAGTTCAGCACTGTGTGTTGTGCTTGAGTGAGTTTGGCTGAAGAACCATGAACATCTGCTGAAAGTGGTGATCTATTCTGAGTCTCAGAGCTGTTCATGCAAATGTGTGTGTGTGTGTGTGTGTGTGTGTGTGTGTGTGTGTGTGTGTGTGTGTGTGTGTGTGTGTTCTCACATTTCTTACTTTGTTGGGTCCGGTCACCGGGAGCACACCAACGGTGTGGGGCCCAACTACGTTGTGGGGTCCAAAATGCCGGACCCCACAACGTTTTTTCATTTTAACATGCTCAGGATACTCCCCTGATATGCCTAATGTGTTTTTTTTACTTGGCCCACAACGTAGCAAAAACTGGGTACGAGTGTGTGGGCCCTCGGTTCTCGAGCGCCCCCTAGGTAGATTTGGACCTGTCCGATGGTCCCGGAATGTGTGTGAGCTCACACACACTCTTGTAATTTAAATAAAGTTTTATTGAATAATACGATGTCAGGTGGTTATTACGAGATTTGCTGCTGTGAGAGAAAGGAATTATGGATCTTCATCACGAGGTTTCACAGACAAAGGACCTGCTGTTATGAGTAAGAGGTGAGTTAAATTTAAGATTGTTCATCTTTTATTATTAGGTTCCCAGTTACTTGCAGCTATACTACAGTAATATACAAGGGGAAAGTATACATACTTATCACACGACTCTTATATTGGGTACGCACTGCACCGAGCCCCGATGTGAGATTAGCTGTAGCGCTAGCGTTAGCTACAAACACGGCTAGCGCTAGCGTTAGCTACAAACACGGCTAGCGCTAGCGTTAGCTACAGACACGGCTAGCGCTAGCGTTAGTAACCAACACGGATAGCGCTAGCATTAGTAACCAATACGGCTAGCGTTAGCGTTAGTAACCAATACGGCTAGCGCTAGCGTTAGCTACAAACACGGCTAGCGCTAGCATTAGTAACCAATACGGCTAGCGCTAGCGTTAGCTACAAACACGGCTAGCGCTAGCGTTAGTAACCAACCCGGATAGCGCTAGCATTAGTAACCAATACGGCTAGCGTTAGCTACAAACACGGCTAGAGCTAGCGTTAGCTACATCACGGCTAGCGGACGCTAACCAGCGCTAGCTGTGTTTTTACTAATAAAGCGAATAGCTTGTACATTTATTCATTAATATTTAGTTATTTAAACTTATTCATTTATATATCAAACTGCGTAATTATCAAATAATAGCCCAATTAATTCTGAATGAACCCCAATGTAACTCAGGTCCTTTTAATGTTTAAATGGCTTGGGCCCCATATGGTGCTTTTGTCTGTCCATCATTAACACTTTTAGACACAGAGTTGTTTACAGGAGCTTACAGTTGAGTAACTCTTTCATTTAATCACATATTAAACTGCATTCTGGTGTTATTCCCCTTCTAAACTGGATCAACAAGACCAGTATGTTTGTAAAGATGCAGTTATAAAAACATAAAGGACCATTTGTCTAAAACAGCAGACATAGAAACAACAGGAAAGGTACAATTAATATATGACATTAGCTCTGTTATAAATCCCCCTTCATGGGCATTATCAGGGTTTACAGTGGCAGTTGACAGGTGGGGGAATGTTTGTTGTAACATTGCAGTGTCTATTATAATTTCTAATAGTATCATTTCTTCATTATGGTTTGTCTTTGCTTTTATGGCTAATGTCAGTTGTGCTGTGACTTGGGAAATTAAATAATGCCATCAGTCCTGTTATTTTTTTAATTACAAACACTATCTTAAGTTAAAATCACAGCACACCTGACTTTACTGCCTTTTGTTTACAAGGTTTGACTGTTATATGAATTATAGTTTTTTTAGGAGGCATTTTTTTCATGCTGGCTACTTGTGTAACAATTTGAAAATATTTTTATAGACCCATAATGTTCAAAAAGAAGATCAGAACACGGCAACATCATACATACTGTCAAACAAAAATGGTGGTAAGCAAAATTCTTTTTTTTTTATTTAATATGCTTCAGTTTTCAGCATCAAAACCTGTCTTACTACATGCATAATTGTACACATTCTCAGCTGAGGTTGGTTTAAGACAAGTATCTAAAATGAGATTGCTTGCAGTCCCCTACATGTTATTGTGAGACCTGTTGTAACTTCTATAAAAGCCCCTGACAGGCCTCTGTTATATGCTGCCTCTGTTATATACTGCTGTAGAAATGATTTTGCATGAGGTTACTGTTGGAACTTCAGTGTATCTCCACATTCATGATAACTAAGAAGGAATTACATGCTCATAGTATTGTTCTGTCTTTCAGGTGACTAATAAGCAGCCTTCTCCTGTGGCAGCAGACTCCAAGATGGTCTCTGATCTGAGTACCCTACAAAAATCCCAGGGGGAGGAAGCTACAGTAACACACAGGTAATGGAACAATGTGTAGGCTGTCTTTACTATTCATGTTGAATTGTACCCTATGTAGTTCCACAACCAAGACAGGCAGTTGCTCATATTGGTATTCAGATGTCTCTAGTCAGACTTACACACGTACGTTTCTAGTGTTGCCCTTGTGGGGCCCGCCTGAACAGATTTGTAGGTTTTGTTGTTCGACTTATCTTCACACACACACTCTTGTTTCTAGTCTTGTCCTTATGGGGCCCTTCCGTTTGGACCTTACTTTAAGTGATTGTATTTCATTTAGGCAACAGTCTTCAGCATCAAAACCTGTCTTACTACATGCATAATTGTACACATTCTCATCTGAGGTTGGTTTAAGACAAGTATCTAAATGAGATTGCTTTCAATCCCCTACATGTTATTGTGAGACCTGTTGTAACTTCTATAAAAGTCCATTAAAGGCACTGGGCTCTGTTATATACTGCTGTAGAAATGATTTTACACGACTATATTGTTGAAACTTCAGTGTATCTCCATATTCATGATGACTAAGAATGAATTACATGCTCATAGTATTGTTCTGTCTTTCAGGTGACTAATAAGCAGCCTTCTCCTGTGGCAGCAGACTCCAAGATGGTCTCTGATCTGAGTTCCCAACAAAAATCCCAGGGGGAGGATGCTAACACACAGGTAATGGAATAATGTGTAGGCTGTCTTTACTATTCATGTTGAATTGTACCCTATGTAGTTCCACAACCAAGACAGGCAGTTGCTCATATTGGTATTTTGACTTCACTTTACAGAGTAGGTCATTGGGTATTGGACTTATTCTGACAAACACCCTTTCAGATGTCTCTAGTCAGACTTACACACGTACGTTTCTAGTGTTGCCCTTGTGGGGCCCGCCTGAACAGATTTGTAGGTTTTGTTTTTCGACTTATCTTCACACACACTCTTTTGTTTCTAGTCTTGTCCTTATGGGGCCCTTCCGATTGGACCTCACTTTAAGTGATTGTATTTCATTTGGACAACAATTTTCAGCATCAAAACCTGTCTTACTACATGCATAATTGTACACATTCTCATCTGAGGTTGGTTTAAGACAAGTATCTAAAATGAGATTGCTTGCAGTCCCCTACATGTTATTGTGAGACCTGTTGTAACTTCTATAAAAGCCCCTGACAGGCCTCTGTTATATGCCGCTATATGCTGCCTCTGTTATATGCTGCTGTAGAAATGATTTTGCATGAGGTTACTGTTGGAACTTCAGTGTATCTCCACATTCATGATGACTAAGAATGAATTACATGCTCATAGTATTGTTCTGTCTTTCAGGTGACTAATAAGCAGCCTTCTCCCGTGGCAGCAGACTCCAAGATGGTCTCTGATCTGAGTACCCTACAAAAATCCCAAGGGGAGGATGCTAACACACAGGTAATGGAACAATGTGTAGGCTGTCTTTACTATTCATGTTGAATTGTACCCTATGTAGTTCCACAACCAAGACAGGCAGTTGCTCATATTGGTATTTTGACTTCACTTTACAGAGTAGGTCATTGGGTATTGGACTTATTCTGACAAACACCCTTTCAGATGTCTCTAGTCAGACTTACACACGTACGTTTCTAGTGTTGCCCTTGTGGGGCCCGCCTGAACAGATTTGTAGGTTTTGTTTTTCGACTTATATTCACACACACACACACACTCTTGTTCCTAGTCTTGTCCTTATGGGGCCCTTCCGATTGGACCTTACTTTAAGTGATGGTATTTCATTTGGGCAACAGTTTTCAGCATCAAAACCTGTCTTACTACATGCATAATTGTACACATTCTCATCTGACGTTGGTTTAAGACAAGTATCTAAAATGAGATTGCTTTCAATCCCCTACATGTTATTGTGAGACCTGTTGTAACTTCTATAAAAGTCCATTAAAGGCACTGGGCTCTGTTATATACTGCTGTAGAAATGATTTTACACGACTATATTGTTGAAACTTCAGTGTATCTCCATATTCATGATGACTAAGAATGAATTACATGCTCATAGTATTGTTCTGTCTTTCAGGTGACTAATAAGCAGCCTTCTCCTGTGGCAGCAGACTCTGAGATGGTCTCTGATCTGAGTTCCCAACAAAAATCCCAGGGGGAGGATGCTAACACACAGGTAATGGAACAATGTGTAGGCTGTCTTTACTATTCATGTTGAATTGTACCCTATGTAGTTCCACAACCAAGACAGGCAGTTGCTCATATTGGTATTTTGACTTCACTTTACAGAGTAGGTCATTGGGTATTGGACCTATTCTGACAAACACCCTTTCAGATGTCTCTAGTCAGACTTACACACGTACGTTTCTAGTGTTGCCCTTGTGGGGCCCGCCTGAACAGATTTGTAGGTTTTGTTGTTCGACTTATATTCACACACACACACACACTCTTGTTCCTAGTCTTGTCCTTATGGGGCCCTTCCGATTGGACCTCACTTTAAGTGATTGTAGTTCATTTGGACAACAATTTTCAGCATCAAAACCTGTCTTACTACATGCATAATTGTACACATTCTCATCTGAGGTTGGTTTAAGACAAGTATCTAAAATAAGATTGCTTGCAGTCACCTACATGTTATTGTGAGACCTGTTGTAACTTCTATAAAAGCCCCTGACAGGCCTCTGTTATATGCCGCTATATGCTGCCTCTGTTATATGGTGCTGTAGAAATGATTTTGCATGAGGTTACTGTTGGAACATCACTCACACAACAGGCTCCATTCAATTTATATGTGAATTTTTAACTTGAAAAAAACTTATCTTCCAATTAAAACATGAAAAATATGTTCAATAAATTTCGCTGTCTTGTGTAGCAATGTACGTAGAATCTACTCCAAATTTTGTGTTTCTAACTGTCGCAGCACAAAATCTGTGGAGATTTACCTTCAACAGCTATTTTTAGTAGTTGGTCAAGAATGGGCTAACTTTCTTTTTCTTTCTACCTAGGTAAACAAGCTGTTACAAAAAGAATCTGGGCACCAGACAGGTAAGGAAGACTGTCAGCAGTGCATTGCTGCAGAACCTGAAGCCCTTGGAAGCAGAGAGTGGAAAGTGGTAAAATATCTCGTTAAACACCGCATTGCTTCCCACAGGAGAAAATTACAATGAAAGATTGTAAGATTTGTCTAAACACTTTAATGTGTGTAATGTTAATGGTGTTTATTATTTTGTATTAGTGTTTTTGTAGATTCTCATTGTTATGGAAGCTGTATGATCTTTCTTCTCCTGAAAGCTGTGTATAACAATGGGTACACACAATGTTCTGGACCTGAATTTATGTGATCCTTACATTTATTATTTGTTCGGGTCCTGTGATCAGGATCACACCAGTGAAAGCTCATAGGTTTTGACAAAGCACACTGTGATTGGTGTGTTTCTATTATTTTGTATAGTTTTCACAGGGTTGATCTGAAAGATGTATATTTTATTTACTTTTTTTTGTACTGAAACTGCCTGCACACTATGTTCTAATTTATGTGGAACTGCCTTTTTTCAAATATAAATACATGCTTCTTGAGGACAAAACCTGTTGTTAAGAGACTATTTTATGCCATGTTCGATGTAAAATATTACTTTTTGTTAGCCTGGCAAAGCCTGATTTTAACGCAGTATGGTGTTTGAGAGGTTTGATTTGGAAATTCACCATGAATTTGGACCAGGGTCATTATCATCGTGTTCATACCCTGTCTAGTTATTGATGACAATCAGGTATGTCGGTTGGTGCAAAATAAATGGATATGGGATGTAGAGGATGTAAATTAGAGTAAAATCCCTGATGCAGTCCTGGATTTAATCAAGTTCAAACCAAGAAACTCTTAATATCTCTAGATAATTTTTTTGGTCCCTGCTAAGCTATAAAAACTTGAAATATGTGAGTGTGTGAAACTGGACCTCACAAGGGTACCCCGCTAGAAACTGGGCCTCACAAGGGGCCAAAATCCTTTTTTGAAAAAGTTTAGTATTTTAATAAATTGAAGTGATAGTTATGATTAGGATTTTTTTTTGGTCATGCCTGATTTTTTACAGAGTTGTAGAAGCATTGGAAAGGGTGGACCCCATAAGGGTACAAAAATGAGGTGGACCCCAGAATGTGAGAAATGTGAGAATGTGTGTGTGTGTGTGTGTGTGTGTGTGTGTGTGTGTGTGTAACTCAGTAAATCTTCCTCTTTATGTATTGAGCAGGATCACTTTCACTTCTTATTTCTCTTATTGGTCAGAATTTGCATCAAACAATTAAACATTTCACAAATTCCAATAAAATACATTAAAGAATAAACTGATGTAAAAAACTGAAAATAATCGTAGAACAAATTTTCTTTCATCACTTTTGGATAAAGCAATAAAACATTCATTCAGGGACAAAAACAATATTTAACTGGAGGGGAAGTTTGTGTAATGTGCTACTTCTAATGTAAATGAAATGTCAGGAAGAGATAGAACATTAGTCAAGGATCATGGATAACACTGGGTCATCAACAGGATGAATAGAGAGATATAATAGAGAGACAACTGCATGCTACATGTCTCCTGACAAAATAAAGCAGCAGACTGGAAGGAGACCTGAAGCAGAGGACAGCACAGGAAGTAGAAATGTACACTCTGTCACAGGGATATTTACATTTACAGGATTTGGCAGATGTCCTTCTCCAGAGTGACTTCCAGAAGTAGAAGTGCTTTGTAATCTCCAACAAAACACATCCTCATGGTCTAATAAAATATTATGAAACTAAATCAGTGTTCATGGTGAGTTAGCATTAGTTAGTACAGCAGTACAACAACACTAGATGAGGAGATTTAGAGAAATAAAGTTCTCATTATAGTGTTTGGTGTTTGAATGGAGTTGGGTATTTTTTTGAAGATAGACAGTGACTCAGGTTTTCAGTAAGAGAGAGAAAGTTAAATCCTCCACACAGGGGCCAGGAAAGAAAAGAGTCTTAATGCAATATGAGGAGAGAAGGTGAGATGGTGTAAGTCAAGAATTCTCCATAGAGAGCACAACATATTGACATGGAGAATGGCGTGATGATTATTAAGAGATGTCTAATGTGAGTTGTGAGTTAGTGTGATGTGGTTCTTCTCCTCCACAGAGTGTCATTGTGTCATATCACATCCTCCAACTCAGCACCTGCAGTCGCTCCCAGCTGCAGCAGTTCAGTCTCTCTACAATCTGACTGAGGGAGGTTTTTGTACGACTCTATAACACTGTGTGAACACACCACCACTGTGCCAACTCTGACAGTAGTAATCTCCTGCATCTTCAGTCTGGACTCCACTGATGGTCAGAGTGAAATCAGATCCAGATCCACTGCCACTGAAACGAGCTGGAAAACCTGACTGTAGCTTATTTACATATTTAATCAGGAGTTTATGAGCTTCTCCAGGTTTCTGCTGATACCAGTTTAGGAGGTGACCATACGAGCTATGGTGAGATACTACTGGATTGGTTTTACAGTTGATGGTGACTGTTTCTCCTGGAAGAACAGATTTCACTGCAGGAGTCTGAGTTACTGTGACTTGACCTCTGCATTCTGAAAAATACACAATAACGCAGCATGAAACTGAAATATTCTAATAGACACAATAAGTGTATTAGTATGAACAGATGATTGTAGAGATAAAATATGAAGCAGTGTCTGACCTTGAGTCCAGAGGATCAGTGTCCAGATGAAGACGGGGATCAAAGTCATGGTAGCTGGGGGTGAAGTTGCTGTAGCAGCAGCTCTCAGTCATGAAGTGTTAAAGTCACAGCACTATAAACACTCCCAGATCACTGAAGCATGTGCTGCCAATGCAAAGTGTCCTCTATGTATGGAAACACCTTTACCACATTCCCCTAATCTTACTGTCATTCTCACACTACTACAGAGGTATTGTGTGGAAATGCTACTATATACAAAAAAGTATATTGAACAAAATGCAGCATTTCTGATTTTTTTTTGTGAATTATTCTTTAGTACAGTCAATAAAGTGAAAAGGTGTTATTCTTATTCAAGTTCAAGTTCACTTTATTTATATAGCACATTTAAAACAGCCATAGTACTGACCAAAGTGCTGTACAATAAAAGAGTGTTAGTTAAAATACACAGAGAAAAAAATAATATACTAAGACAAGAGAAAATTAAAGCAAAATAGAATTAAAAAATATAATAATACACACTAAAACATTAAAACAAGCAATAATAGAACATTTAAAAAACAATAAGAAGAATAAAAATGAAAAGGAAATATAGATATGCCAAGGAAAAGAGATTTTTAAAATGGACAGAGAGGGTGCAAATCTTAACTCTATTGGCAAATCATTCCAAAACTGAGCCCCAATCACTGAAAAAGCTCGATCCCCTCTACGAATAAGTCTTGAAAAGGGAACAGTGAGGACATTCTGGTTGCCTGGGCTTAGGCTTCTGGAAGGGGAGTAAGGATGTAATAGTTCAGATAAATAAATATGAGCTTGATTATGCAAGGACTTAAAACAAATAAAAGTATTTCAAAACGAATTCTGTATTCAATAGGCAACCAGTGAAGAGTTCTCAGAAGAGGGTTTATGTGATCGCTTTTACGCTTTTTTAAAAGATATCTAGCAGCAGCATTTTGTACTCAATGTAAACGGTTAATTTGAGTTTTGGCGACACCACAGTATAGAGAGTTACAACAGTCTAGACGAGAAGTGATTAGAGCATGTACTGCCATCTCTAAGCTTTTGTGAGTTAAAAAGTGCTTAATTTTTGATAAAATGCGTAGCTGATAAAAACTCGATCCAATGACAGTGGAAACTTGTTTATCAAGGGCTCGTCTAAGAGAACACCCAGATTCCGTACCTGTGGAGACCTAAAGACGGATAGACATCCTAAGTCAGGGTTGGTGGCCTATGAACTTTCTGTGGGGACGAACACTATCACCTCAGTTTTGTCTTAATTTAAAAACAGAAAGTTTTGGGCTAGCCAAGCTTTAACTTCATCTAAACACAATAAAACAGATGTAATGGATGAGGGGTAATATTTCTTAAAAGGTAAGTAGATTTGGGTATTGTCCGCGTAAAAGTGAAACGACACCCCGTATATCCTCAGAATGGAGCCCAGTGGTAACAGATACAGGGAAAACAGGGAAGGTGCCAGAATTGAATGCTGAGGAAGACCACAAGACAGCGGGGCAGTGGAGGAAGAAAAGTCACCCAGTTTAACTACTGAGTCATGGGTGGGGTCGTCTCGTTCAGAAAGAGCCGCTGTGAAGTCCACTAGAATTCAAGTGTACACTTTAAACCATGCTTAGTAGTCTGAGGTGATATCAGTGTGTTGCTCTGCTGAAATTAAGCTTCTATGTAGAAAGCAGGTCTCCTTCTTCATGAGTGAAGTGTCTTTGTCAGCGATTTGGAACAGCACCTTTAACAGCAGGTCGAGTTCAGCACTGTGTGTTGTGCTTGAGTGAGTTTGGCTGAAGAACCATGAACATCTGCTGAAAGTGGTGATCTATTCTGAGTCTCAGAGCTGTTCATGCAAATGTGTGTGTGTGTGTGTGTGTGTGTGTGTGTGTGTGTGTGTGTGTGTGTGTGTGTGTGTGTGTGTGTGTGTGTGTGTGTGTGTGTGTGATTGTTTCGCTCAGTAAATCTGCCTCTTTATGTAGTGAGGAGGATCACTTTCACTTCTTATTTCTCTGAATTGTCAGAATTTGCATCAAACAATAAAACATTTCACAAATTCCAATAAAATGCCTTAAAGAATAAACTGATGTACAAGAAAACATTTACAAAACTGTTTTCTCTGTTTTTAAAGGAAAATAACAACCTTGATCAGACTGTCACATCTAGTGCTTTTTTATCTTTGGATCTTCTAATACTTGGAGTCGTAATCCCTAATAGGGTCAAGACACTGATACAGACAGAGAATGTAGACAGATCCATCCTCAAGTTAATAAACAGATACTAGAACTGAAAATAATCGTAGAACCGATTTTCTTTCATCACTTTTGGATAATGCAATAAAACATTCATTCAGGGACAAAAACAATATTTAACTGGAGGGGAAGTTTGTGTAATGTGCTACTGCCAATGTAGATGAAATGTCAGGAAGAGATAGAACATTAGTCAAGGATCATGGATAACACTGGGTCATCAACAGGATGAATAGAGAGATATAATAGAGAGACAACTCCATGCTACATGTCTCCTGACACAATAAAGCAGCAGACTGGAAGGAGACCTGAAGCAGAGGACAGCACAGGAAGTAGAAATGTACAGTCTGTCACAGGGATATTTACATTTACAGGATTTGGCAGATGTCCTTCTCCAGAGTGACTTCCAGAATTAGAAGTGCTTTGTAATCTCCAACAAAACACATCCTCATGGTCTAATAAAATATTATGAAGCTAAATCACTGTTAATGATGAGTCAGCATTAGTTAGTACAGCAGTACAACAACACTAGATGAGGAGATTTAGAGAAATAAAGTTCTCATTTTAGTGTTTGGTGTTTGAATGGAGTTGGTCTTTTTTGGAAATAGAAAACCTGCAGGCCAAGAAAGAGAAGAGTCTTAATGCAATATAAGGAGAGAAGGTGAGATGGTGTAAGTAAAGAATTCTCCATCGAGAGAACAACATATTGACATGGAGAATCATCTCCACAGGATGTTCATCAGAATCCGAGACTTTCTTGGGGGCAGGATTAGGGACAGAGACTGAAGGAAATTACAGATTATCCACTGAACCACAATAAATTTATATAACTATAAATTTTACAATAAATGTGATGGACTGTGTTCAGTGTGTTTAAGTTAGTGTGATGTGGTTCTTCTCCTCCACAGAGTGTCATTGTGTCGTATCACATCCTCCAACTCAGCACCTGCAGTCGCTCCCAGCTGCAGCAGTTCAGTCTCTCTACAATCTGACTGAGGGAGGTTTTTGTACGACTCTATAACACTGTGTGAACACGCAGCTACTAGGACAGTGGACACTCTGACAGTAGTAATCTCCTGCATCTTCAGTCTGGACTCCACTGATGGTCAGAGTGAAATCAGATCCAGATCCACTGCCACTGAAACGGGCTGGAAAATCTGACTGTCTCTGATTTGCGAGCTTAATCAGGAGTTTAGGAGCTTCTCCAGGTTTCTGCTGATACCAGTGTAAAGGTTGATTACCCCAGCCTTGATACACTTGAGGATTAGTTTTACAGTTGATGGAGACTGTTTCTCCTGGAAGAACAGATTTCACTGCAGGAGTCTGAGTTACTGTGACTTGACCTCTGCATTCTGAAAAATACACAATAACGCAGCATGAAACTGAAATATTCTAATAGAAACAATAAGTGTATTAGTATGAACAGATGATTGTAGAGATAAAATATGAAGCAGTGTCTGACCTTGAGTCCAGAGGATCAGTGTCCAGATGAAGACGGGGATCAAAGTCATGGTAGCTGTGGGTGAAGTTGCTGTAGCAGCAGCTCTCAGTCATGAAGTGTTAAAGTCACAGCACTATAAACACTCCCAGATCACTGAAGCATGTGCTGCCAATGCAAAGTGTCCTCTAAGTATGGAAACACCTTTACCACATTCCCCCAATCTTACTGTCATTCTCACACTACTACAGAGTTATTGTGTGGATTTTACTTCTAGGTTTAAATGCATAAATATGTGAATCAGAGAGAATTTTAAACTTGATAGATTTGTTTAATATCCTGGAAATTTGTGTGTGAATTTCACCATTAATACACTAATATTGGACAGTATGGGGTGAAATTATTATTGCAGCTTTTTGTATTTAACAAGTAAATCAATAAATTATACTATATACAAAAAATAAAGTATATTGAAGCAAAATGCAATTCTGATTATTTTTGTGAAATATTTTTAGTACAGTCAATAAAGGTGTTAATCTTATTCTATCAGGAATGACTGATTTAGGTGAAAAATCATTCAAACTTAAAAAAACATGAGTACATTATTTCAGTACATTATATGTGTGTTTGTGTGTTTGTGTGTGTGTGTGTGTGTGTGTGTGTGTGTGTGTGTGTGTGTGTGTGTGTGTGTGTGTGTGTGTGTGTGTGTGTGTGTGCACATTTGGTCACTGTAGTGTGACAGAGGTTTTTGTACGACGCCTTCATAGGAATGTATCACTGTGGTGGACTTTTGGTGGAGGAACAAAACTGTCTGTGGGCCGTAAGTAACCTGTTTACTAATGACTGAAATGGAGTGTGTTCAGATTAATGACTGAAATGGAGTGGGTTCAGATTAATGACTGAACTGGAGTGTGTTCAGTTTATTGACTGAAATGGAGAGTGTTCAGATTAATGTCTGAAATGGAGTGGGTTCAGATTAATGACTGAAATGGAGTGTGTTCAGATTAATGACTGAAATGGAGTGTGTTCAGATTAATGACTGAAATGGAGTGTGTTCAGTTTATTGACTGAAATGGAGTGTGTTCAGATTAATGACTGAAATGGAGTGTGTTCAGTTTATTGACTGAAATGGAGTGTGTTCAGATTAATGTCTGAAATGGAGTGGGTTCAGATTAATGACTGAAATGGAGTGTGTTCAGATTAATGACTGAAATGGAGTGTGTTCAGATTAATGACTGAAATGGAGTGTGTTCAGATTAATGACTGAAATGGAGTGTGTTCAGATTAATGACTGAAATGGAGTGTGTTCAGTTTATTGACTGAAATGGAGTGTGTTCAGATTAATGTCTGAAATGGAGTGGGTTCAGATTAATGACTGAACTGGAGTGGGTTCAGATTAATGACTGAAATGGAGTGTGTTCAGATTAATGACTGAAATGGAGTGTGTTCAGGTTAATGTTAAAATGTGTAAAATATATAGTTGATCAACATGTTCTTCAAATTTGCTTTTAGAGAATGTGATGTTTGTATAAAATAATTTTGTTTCTCAAATTTCTCTTATTTTAGAAGTTTCATAAAATGTGTCTGACTTTAGTGATAATAGCTCGTTCTAACCGAAATAACATTTATATAATTGTTTGTGCAAATGACTGTAACAGAGTTTCACTGAATTATTCTAGTTACATTTAATATCTCAGAGACTGTGACTCTATAAACAGATGTCCTGAAGACTAGAATCAATTTATTTAAATAATAAATATGATCTCATTTAAAAATATTAATATATAATTCATAAATTCTTATTTTTATATTTCTTATTATGAATTTACATCATAAATATGAATTTTCACTCTTCACAATAATATAAATAATTATAGATGTAAGATGTAAAAGTATTTGAATTGAATGTGAAACGTTTGTGATGCTCCACTGATCTCAGTTCTGCTCTGTAAGATATAAAGGGAAGTGAAACACACACAGTGAGCTGAAACAAAGCCTGAATGACTGACAGCTGTCCATTCCTGTCTCACCTCTGTGTGTGTGTGTGTGTGTGTGTGTGTGTGTGTGTGTGTGTGTGTGTGTGTGTGTGTGTGTGTGTGTGTGTGTGTGTAGGTGACACCCAACCCAGTGTGACGGTGCTGCCCCCCTCCAGTGTGGAGCTGCAGCAGGAGAAGGTCACACTCGTGTGTGTGGCCTACAAGGGCTTCCCCTCGGACTGGAAGTTGAGCTGGAAGGTTGACGGCAGCAGCTGGAGCTCGGGGGAGAGCCGCAGCGCCGCCGTTCTGAACGCGGACGGCCTCTACAGCTGGAGCAGCACGCTGAGCCTCCACCCGGATCAGTGGAGGAACAAGGTGGTGACCTGTGAGGCCTCCAAAGACAACCAACCTACTGTGGTGAGCACAGTGAACACAGAGCAGTGCTCAGAGCTGTGAGCTCACACACACTTTACTCAGCTCACCTTCTACTGCTTCACTGTGTGCTACATGTGGCCTTTACTGCTCAAATCATCCACTCTCATCATTTCATTTGTCTTATTAACATGTGAGCTCACACACTCCTCACTTTAACTCAGCTCTTCTTCTTAATTATCACCTAAATATGTGTTAAGTGTGTGGATCGCTGCAATGTCCTGCTTTGAATTATTAATAAAAGCTTTTGAATCAGTAAACACGGCTGTTTTACATTGTTGATTATACACATCATACACAAATCACCAAGGAATCTGTCTCAGTATCTGCTGTAGAACCTGATTATTCATGAGAAAGACACCTGATAATAATAATAATAATAATAATAATAATAATAATAATAATAATAATAATAATAATAATAATAATTTACTCTCACTGGAGAATATAAGTGTATAATCTTGGGGACTGGTGTGATGGGTCTGGAAATGCTGTTACACTAACTGTATTAATCACAACTCAACTCCTGTTTATTTCTCATACTGAAGGTAAATAAATATTCAGTTGAAAAAAATCCTAAATATAATATACATAGTGAATTTTCCACAACAACAACACTACAATTTAAACACAATTATATCATGAGAATGAATTAATCCATTATCCCACTGCTTCCTGTCCTTGTCCTGGATTGTCCCCTGTGCTGCACATTTTAGTGTTTTCCCTTCAGTTACACACTCAGTCAACTCAACAAACCTGTGCTAACAAGATGGCGCCTGTGTGTTGGGCCTGCCGTCTGTCTCTCTCGTGTTTGTGTGTTTGGTTGTCTGCTTTGTTCTTAAACTGCTTCTCCCTTTTTACCTACGACCGCCAAGCACTGTTGGATATCAGAAACTCTGTTGCTAAATCCAGAGGTGTGAAGTAACGGAGTAAAAATACTTTGTTACTGTACTTAAGTAATTTTTTCTGGTATCAGTACTTTACTCCACTATTTATTTTTCGGACAACTTTTTACTTTTACTCATTACATTTTTACACAAATATCTGTACTTTTTACTTCTTACATTTTCAAAACGGACTCGTTACTTTTAGTATTATTCCTTCTCATTGAGCGCTGTTTCCAGCCTATCATCCTATCATTGTGTGGCTTTTCCCCCATGTGACTTTTGTACTGTATTATTTACTGGCTATCAGACATAGACTAAGGATAGCGGAGCTAACAATGAGCAGCGCCTACAAAAGGAATGGCTAATGTTAATTCAGAGGGAGTCACCGATGTTAAAATAACTAACAACGAGGACATTCCTGAACACACATGGCCATATATGAGGGAGATGTTTGTAATAATCGGCGTCAAAAAAGATTCCAGGCGAATGCATTGTGAATTGTGTCACCCAGGGGCGGTTCTAGCCCTTTTTTAGGGTGGCTTCAGCCCCCTGTCTATAATCTCAGCCACCCTAAAACTCTAAGGATAATTTTTACTTTCATAAATAAACAATACAAATTACTTTAAAATGCAGGACATGTCATCGATGGGAAAGAAAATTATTTATCAGTTTGATCCAAAAACGATTTTTTTTACTTTGCTTTTACGCGCGTGTGTTGTAGTCTTTCAAAAGTACAGGTACGCGCAGCGTACACGCGCAGTCAGAGCTGGAGGCGTTTATCTATAACGTTAATCAGCGGAAAGACGCAAAGACGGCAACCAAAAGCAGTGAAATGTCATTATTCTTATTACCAGAGTTGTCATATATAATATACAATATAAAACTCTTCTTGTTTTAAATTCTCACTGAGGGCTAAAAACCCCCTAAAGATGAAATCCTAGAACCGCCCCTGGTATCAATGTGCTTAATTTAATTAACATTAATTTTGTCATTTGTAAAACATCACAATAATTTTGAGTTGTTTTCAAGGACAGAGCTGGAATCTCCCTACAGTTTGGGATATGGCCTTGGTGATACACTTGGTATACATTGTATTTCCAAAAGTATTGGGTCACCTGACCTTCCCTGCTATATGTGGTTGTTTTCTGATCTCATCCCTACTGAACACCTTTGGGATGAACGTGAACGCTGACTCCACCCTACCTCACCTACATCAGTGCCTGCCTTTCGTAACACTCTTGTGGCTGATGAACACAAATATCCATCAGCACAATCCAAAATTATACATACATATACATACACACACACATACAGACCAAAAGTTTGGACACACCTTCTCATTCAAAGAGAACATTTAGTGTATATAATAAAATATAACATATAACAAAAAAGTGTGAAACAACTGAAAATATGTCATATTCTAGGTTCTTCAAAGTAGCCACCTTTTGCTTTGATTACTGCTTTGCACACTCTTGGCATTCTCTTGATGAGCTTCAAAAGGTCGTCACCTGAAATGGTCTTCCAACAGTCTTGAAGGAGTTCCCAGAGATGCTTAGCACTTGTTGGCCCTTTTGCCTTCACTCTGCGGTCCAGCTCACCCCAAACCATCTCGATTGGGTTCAGGTCCAGTGACTGTGGAGGCCAGGTCATCTGGTGCAGCACCCCATCACTCTCCTTCATGGTCAAATAGCCCTTACACAGCCTGGAGATGTGTTTGGGGTCATTTATTTTTCACACTTTTTTGTTATGTATATAATTCCACATTGTGTTAATTCATAGCTTTGATGCCTTCAGTGTGAATCTACAATTTTCATAGTCATGAAAATAAGGAAAACTCTTTGAATGAGAAGGTGTGTCCAAACTTTTGGTCTTTACTGTATATATATATATATGACGTCCAGTTACCAGCATGACACTAAACAGGTAGTAGTAACGGCGACTTTTAACTTAAGTACATGTCAGAGCCCATACTTCTTTACTTTAACTTGAGTAAAAGAGTGTAGTCACTACTTCTACTTTTACTGGAGTCTTTTAAAAAATGAGTATCTGTACTTCTACTTGAGTAAAGGATGTGTGTACTTTTGCCACCTCTGCCTGTGCTGCACATTTTAGTGTTTTCCCTTCAGTTACACACTCAGGCAACTCAAGAAGCATCTTTAATGAACTGACTAGTTAAATGAGGTGAGATGGGAGCAGGGAAAGTGCTGAAATGTGCAGGACAGAGGATACTAGTGTGGAAATGGATCAACCAGGGACAGGAACCTACAGGACAGGAATAATAATAATAATAATAATAATAATAATAATAATAATAATAATAATAATAATAATAATAAATTAGCAAATTCAATTGATGTACTTGTGAACAAATCTCAGTGATTCAGTTGGTCACAGTGTCAGTGAGCAACACCACCCCAAACTCCACACTATGAAGCTGCAGTCCTGAGGTGATCAGACTACACACAACAGCAGCACTACACAGAGAGCTGAATCACCTGAGCAGAGTAAAGTCCCTCACCACTGACACGAGCCAACAGCCTGAAGGACAATGTCCCTGATCCTCACCTAACAGACATACACCAAGCCCTGAAAAAGCAAAACCATGAAAGTCCAACACTCAGACATGGGACTGTTGGAGATCCACTGAAACCAGCAGGTGGTGGACTGATTGTAGTGAACTGACTAAACATGATAGAAATGTAATGTAAATAGATGAGAGGTGACGTCTCAAACCTCCTCCTCTAAACCCATCAAACATCTTTAAGAGTAAACCACTTCTCTTACTGAAATAAGACATAAGACATTTGCTGTCTGTTTTGGCCTCTCTGCTTCTAGGAAATGGTTTAAAGGGGATTGTTTTTACTTTTCAGGAACCAAGAAGAAATTCACACCAACATTAATAAGGAAAATGGCACAGATTTCTTTGAAGACATGCAGCTGAGACTGATGTCCTTCTGTCCCAGACTAGACATAATCTGAGATCCTTTTACACAAATTTATCTTAGGGTTGTTACAGTTAACCTTACACTAGATTATTATCAGAATTGTCACTGTGTACTGCAACAGCTATTTATGGTTGAAATGACAATAAAAGCTTCTTGACTTGACAATAATTAATTTTATCTTTCATGTTTTCTGAAACTCTGGAGTTAATGTCAAACACCACATTGAGAAACATCAGTAGAAAGTCACAATTATTAGTAACAAAAATCAGAACAACAGGAATCCTGAACATTATTAAGAGTGTGTTGTGGAGATGCTGTGAGTTGTCAGGAAGTGGTGTGATGGGAATTTTGATGAAAAACTCAGGAAAATATGAAAACAAACAGAACTGTATGATAGCTGTGTTTGTGAACAAGATAGTTTAGCCAGTTTATGGTCGCCATGCCGTCCACGGCACGGAAGTCAAACTGACCACTAGGGGATGAGCCAGAAAGAATCTTCGTTGTAGCTTTTAAGCATTAAATCCTCTAAATACACAGTTAAACTTATTTTCTAGTAAAGTATATACTCTCAAGATTTTTTTTTTAAGCCCACACACAAAGCATAATATGATTCATAGCCGTCATACTATTTGAAACAAAATTTGTAGTAAACTGACCTAGGTGACCCTTTTAATCCAAAACGCTTTGGTCGCCTCGCAAATATTCCGTTTGTGATCCGAAAACTGGAAACAGTAGTGCGCCACCATCTTGTTTTTCGGCTCTAACTTCTCATTGGAGTTTCAAAAATTACACTACACGCATCATATTTATAGCCCAGGGCCTAACGAATCAAACAAGCCCTCTTGAGCCAATCGGCGCTTGTATTGCAGAGATAGACGGCTGAGAAGCCAATGATGTCATGACATCATTTGTGGGAACCCTCCTTTGACTGACAATTGCTCCTTCCAATAGCAATGAAATGGGTCGGGACCTCTACAGCTCTTTAGCCAATAACGATTACAGCGGCATGCAACCTGCCACGTCTCCGAGGCCTCAAGCTGCGCAAAAAAGTTGCGCAATGGATTTATTGCGCAATCCTCGACTTTTTCTCACTCACACAGCACAGGGTGTCAGGTTACAGGCCTTTTTTCACAGCAGACTTGTAGACAGAGAGGCTCTGTGTGTTTTAGGCCTTTTAAACTGAGCATGCAGTCTTTTAATTCAAAGTTATACAGTAAACAAGTAAACAAGAAACACATGACCGAACGGACATGTCCGTAGAAAAATATTTTTATTGAAGCCATTTTTGGCTCTTTTGACTTGTGGCTATGACCCTCAGTTGTTATTTGGTTCCTAACATGTTCCAGAGAAATAAGATTAATCAGTTTATCAGGTAAACAAATCAGGCGGAAATCAAAACCTTCCATTCTAGCCTCTGTAACTTTGGCCTAGAAGGCCTAGAATCAATCAAATGTTCTTTTTTATTCACATGTTGCTAATGTGACACGCTCATGTCAGTTTCTGCTCCACAACATCAGAAGGATTTCTTTTTTGTACACACAGGTTGCTCAGGTACTTATTCAGTCTCTTGTAATTTCAAGACTGGACTACTGCAGCTCACTGCTGCCAGGTCTACCTATGAATGCAATTCGTCCTCTGCAAATGATCCAAAATGCTGCTGCTTGACTTGTTTTTAACCTGCATAAGTTCTCACATCCCACCCCACTGCTGCACTTCCTCCACTAGCTTCCAGTAGATACACGCATAAGATTCAAAATACTGATGCTTGCCAACAAAGCCAAAAATGGACCAACTCCCTCTTACCTCAAAGCTCTACACTAATATATTTGTTGTTTAACATAAGTCACGTGATCCAGGCCTCCCACTACTAAAAAAAAGCTAGTGTGGATAAATCAATATGATTAAAACATAAAAATACTTAAAGGTGCTGAATCCCTGCCTAAGAGTCATATCCTAGTGAGATCAGTATTTAAAAGACATAATTAATAAGAAAGGCAACACCTCCACAGTGATAAAGCAAAGAAAATAAGCATGGCAAAGTATTGCAGACCGCCTGAATGTGTAAGTAGTGCACAATTACACACGCACTGCTCCGCTGAAACATCACAATTACAATCCAAATAGTTAATTCACATCTCCAAAAAGGCAGCTGTACTCTGATTATGAAACAGTCGAATTTTTAATTGAAATCCACTGCAAATATGAGTGAAATTTGTAAACTCCATCACACTGTATAAGGCTTTGATAAATGATCGAAGTCTTACATTATTACTACGCTCACTAGTACGGTACGTCTTATGTTTTTCTGTGTGTTCTCCTGCTTTAATTAATGTAAAGCTGCTTTGAAAAAATGAAACAATTGTGAAAAGTGCTATATAAATAAAATAAAATTGAATCGAATAAATAGATGAGCTAATAATAATAAGCACTTTAATTACCGGATAAGCGGTAGAAGATGGATAGATGGATGGATGGACTTTAATTTATATAGCGCCTTTTTAAAGGACCCAAGGTTGCTTGCTCACTGACTCCATTGAAAGTTCTTGTGTGATAAAGAAAGTGCCTCTTTTCGTGTGTGTGTGTGTGTGTGTGTGTGTGTGTGTGTTTGTGTGTGGTGTGTTTGTGAGATGTAGATTAAACATGACCGGGCCAAAACGGTCCACTTTTTACATCATGGCTGTGTCAAGAATATCACTGTGTTTATGAGGTAGTAATGATGAGATTTTGTGTTGGCAGGTGATTTCTCTGGTGTGTTGCTGAGAGACAGGGGGTCTGGCTGCCAGCCTTTTCTCCTGACACCTTTCACAGACCCCCAGGAAGCACAGCAGGCCTACAACCATGCCCATGCCAGGACCAGGGCCAGAGTTGAAATGACCTTTGTCCTCCTGAAGGCACGCTTTCACTGCCTTCACAAATTAAGGGTCAGCCCTGTGAGGGTCAGCATGTGACATTACTGTGGCTTGTGCTGTCCTCCACAATGTGGCCTGCCTGAGGAAGGAAAGGGCCCTCAGAGTGCCACCAGCCATGAACCGGGACAATCCGGCAACCTTTCCTGATGCCGACAGTGGTCGCTGCTAAGGGACCAATAAGTGCTGAATTATTTTAGTTAGTATGTGTGCTTCAATTTTGGTTAAAAATGTCCTGCTGTGGCAGAGGATTTTTTGGGTTTTTTGTGTTCAATATATCTTTTTTTTTTAATCGATTTGGCCTCTTATGATGTTTGTGCTGTATAATGTATGTGATACAAGCTTGCAGGGAGGCTACTGCATCCATTTATTTGTTTGTTCAGTTGATGTGTATGATTTCATTATGATTGTTACATTTATTTCAGTGTGCAGACATGCGGGGTATGTTACATACAGACCTTTAAATGTGTATTTATCCTTTTGTTGTATAATATGCTTTGATTCTGTGCTTTCCATCTTGTAGAGTCATTGTGTGACTTCAGTTTCGAATGGAGCTGATGGTTTACCTGCTTTGTTTTTCCTTATTCAATAAAGGAACATAATGTTACACTTTGTGTTTTTATATTTATATTGAATGTGTATTTTATATGACAGAGTATTAGGGCCACACAGAGGAAGAAGGAAAAAGTCATACATTTATGAGACTGGTTCTTTCTGCAGAAAAGATGCATATTCTATTTACAGTCTTGATACTTATGACAATGTGATGCTGATGTGCCAAAAGATTAAGTATGTCCTTGTTTGTGAAACCATACTGAAGAACAATTCCACGAAATGCCCCACAGCTGTCATTTTAACAACTGTCCTCCTCTAAAACAACAAGTTACAATATTATGACTTCATGCTCGAAGTCTGTGAATTTTCTTTTTTCTTTTTTTTTTTTTGCTCTATGGGAATAACTTCTGGTTTCCTGTTTGTGGTGAATGCTGACTGACATAAAGGATGAGATTAAATAGATCCTGGAACTTCTCCAATAGATTCTGTGGAACTGCTCCACAGAATAAATCTCCATGGTAATTTATACTATAACATCCTACTACCCCTTAATCCATCTTTAGTAGAACCGGATCATGGATAAATTGAGCCAGGATCACCAAGATATCCCGGCTTAATCCTCCCCGCCTCT
Source organism: Tachysurus fulvidraco (assembly GCF_022655615.1). Lineage (NCBI taxonomy): Eukaryota > Metazoa > Chordata > Actinopteri > Siluriformes > Bagridae > Tachysurus > Tachysurus fulvidraco. Next base: position 18,590,644 of record NC_062527.1, read on the forward strand.
GCACACCTGTTCCTCAAAGCACCATCGATCTTAATTGCAACAACATATAAAACACTAAAAGTGCACTCTGGCTCGAGGTTTAAACTTTAAACAAAAACATTCTTTTATATCTACTGGGTGAACCTATGTTAATATTTTTTTCATTTAATTAATGGAAAAAGCCTAAAATGCATTTATTGAGTGTGTATTATTTCTCCATGGTAAGACAATACATTAGAAAAAATAATTACACGTTAACTGGTAACTTAAGGTACATATTTTGAGTTATTTGATTATTATGATTTCTGGGAAGCTTCTAAATAAATGTTTTAAAGGTGAACGTCATACTTAACCCTAGACATCGGAATGTCTCTTTCACTATAGTGTTAACTGGAAAATGAAGGGGCTTTATATCAAATAGTTACTGATGGCTTGTGGAAAGAAACTGTTACACAGTCTGGTTGTGAAGGCCCGAATGCTTTGGTACCTTGTTCTAGACGGCATCTCTTTAGTTTTATCAACAGTCAGAGACAGGTTGTTGGCTTGACACCAGGCAGTTGGCTGTTGCAACTCCTCTCTGTATGCTGACTCGTCGTTCAGGGGGAGGGATGGTCTTCCTTGCTGCTACGTTGTTCTGCACCTCAAACTGAGTGTAGAAGTCATTCATCATATCTGGTAGGGAGGCTTAACTATCATAGACAGGGAAAGCTGTCTTGTAGTTCGTGATTGCCTGTATGCCCTGCCACATGCGCTGGGCGTCTCCACTGTCCTGGAAGTGGTGGTGGATTATCTGGGTATGTGCACGCTTTGCTTCTCTGATGGCTCGGGACAGTTTGGCCCTTGCTGTCCTAAGGGCCGCCCTGTGCCCTTTTCTGAATGCTAGGTCTCTAGGCTTCAGCAGTGCTTGCACTTTAGCAGTCATGCACAGCTTCTGGTTGGAGCGTGTGGTGATGGTCTTGGAGACAGTCATGTAATCAATGCACTTGCCGATGTAGCTGGTCACTGATGCAGTGTACTCCTCCCAGTTGACGGAGTCACCGATGGTTGCAGACTCCCCAAAGATGTTCCATTCAGTGCACTTAAAGCAGTCCTGAAGAGCAGGGGTAGCTCCTGCTTGCCAGGTTTTCACCTGCTTCAGAACCAGTTTAGAGCATCTGACGAGTGGTCTGTATGCTGGAATTAGCATAACAGAGATGTGGTCTGAGTAGCCGAGGTGTGGGCGGGGCTAAGCATGATACGAGCCGGGAATGTCTGTGTAAACAAAATCATGCATGTTTTCCCCTCTTGTTGCAAAGTCCACATACGGATGGAATTTAGGGAGCACTGATTTGAGATTTGCATGATTAAAATATCAGGTGATGATAAACCATCTGTTGGAACATTCTGCAGTTCGCTAATAATACTTCTGTGTGCTACTGCAGCACTATATTCTATAAAATTACTGATTTAGGTGAAAAATCATTAAAATGTTTGAAAGACAAAATGGATTCAGTATTGACTGCTACTTGTTAGTAATTAAAAATCGTGCAATATCACTGAGAATAATTGGTCAGATTTTACATCATGAATATGTGACGATTCTCAGTCATCCAAATTAGGTTGTCTGGAGGTTCACTCATGCTATCTTGTTAGCTCAAAACGTTTCACTATTTATCCAAGCAGTTCCATCAGTCTGAGGAACAATAGTATAGAATCAGAAAACAGAGTTTATCTTACAGTAATGGGTGTTATGGACTGTGTTCAGTGTGTTGTGATGAGATGTCTAACGTGAGTTGTGAGTTAGTGTGATGTGGTTCTTTTCCTCCACAGAGTGTCATTGTGTCGTATCACATCCTCCAACTCAGCACCTGCAGTCGCTCCCAGCTGCAGCAGTTCAGTCTCTCTACAATCTGACTGAGGGAGGTTTTTGTACGACTCTATAACACTGTGTGAACCAGTAGCCAGTGATGGAATGGTAACTCTGACAGTAGTAATCTCCTGCATCTTCAGTCTGGACTCCACTGATGGTCAGAGTGAAATCAGATCCAGATCCACTGCCACTGAAACGAGCTGGAAAACCTGACTGTCTCTGATTTACATATTTAATCAGGAGTTTAGGAGCTTCTCCAGGTTTCTGTTGATACCAGTGTAAACGGTCACCATTCGAGTCTCTGTACACTGCCTGACTGGTTTTACAGTTGATGGTGACTGTTTCTCCTGGAAGAACAGATTTCACTGCAGGAGTCTGAGTTACTGTGGCTTGACCTCTGCATTCTGAAAAATACACAATAACACAGCATGAAACTGAAATATTCTAATAGAAACAATAAGTGTATTAGTATGAACAGATGATTGTAGAGATAAAATATGAAGCAGTGTCTGACCTTGAGTCCAGAGGATCAGTGTCCAGATGAAGACGGGGATCAAAGTCATGGTAGCTGTGGGTGAAGTTGCTGTAGCAGCAGCTCTCAGTCATGAAGTGTTAAAGTCACAGCACTATAAACACTCCCAGATCACTGAAGCATGAAAAATGAATGTAAAAAATAAAATAACGTTTTCACTACAGACAAAACATGACAGAACTGAAACCAGTAGGATGACAAAAAAGTTCTCAGAATTTGTACTTAAGGTGCTTTCCTTGTTCAATGAAGCATTAAAATATAGATTCAATATGATTCACTGCAAGATTACAGTGAAGTAATTTTCAATGTGAACAATTACTGACTGTCAAAAGTGACGTTTTAATTTTTTTTTAAATGTCAAAGAAAGTGTTTTATGATTTTATGATTTTTTTAATTGTTGCTGTTGAACAAAAGTTTAATATTGTAAACGTAACATGCTACAGATAAATTATCTTACAAATGAAATGTTATACCTTCCCAAATTGACAGAAAACACAAGACCCAGAGAGAAAATGATCGATTGATACATAACAAGCTCTCTAGCAGCACTCGTGGAGTCAGATTAATCAGGAAGTAAAGCTCCAAAGATGCTAAAATGCCTCCTTTTGGGAGCTGCATCTCTCTTGGGTGCTGGAGTTCACCACAGTGCGAGGCTGGTGTTGTCTGAAAGCCAATGAGAAACTATTTTTAACTGTTTTAACCTGCCTGTAAAAGCATATACTGTGTTGGTA